>NC_133121.1:191059663-191232163 GCF_033568475.1 Henckelia pumila | reverse complement strand
GACTGCACTAGAAATCAATCAGAAGTTTGCGTAGAGAATAAACAGATATGATCTGTTAATTCAGATTGTAATTTTTCACAAAATCACAACCCGAATTTTCTCCAAAAGGGACAGAGGATTTCGAAAATCCCCTTGAATAATATAGGCTGAAATTCAAAAATTGCAATATACAATGTGTCAAATTTTCGAACCCAACACCTTTATTTATAGATAATTTCTAGTTATAATTGTATCAGGACTCTAACTCCTTAAAGCCCACAATCCATAACTTAAGCTCAACAAGCCAAGCCTGTTGTTATAGAAATTAATATAAAATTCATCGTGACTCCGATTGATAAACTGATTTCACCAATATGCACAGAAACCATTTCTGCATCTTTTAGAGTCAAGTTAATTTTTCTGAATCCGAATTCAGTGATTTCCAAAAATGCCCATCCCTATGTCATTTTAGGAAATCCCACTCCCTTTAGTTAAGAAGTCCAACTTCTCTTTCATTAAATTTAACTCTTTAATTAACTATCTCTACGGGGTTTTAGTAATCCATTACTTGTGTAACCCTCAATGGTTCAGGAATACAGCTAGCCGTGGGCTTGCAACTCCTTGTGACTCGGAACAAAAATTTCCGACTTACCCATCGAATCATGGTAAGAGCACCTAGCAACATCGCCCCATGATTCCCTAGGTATTACTGATAGTGCCTGCAAGAACCAGTAGATTTTGGTTAGCGTACAGTACGGTCCCTTCAACCAAATATCCCGATCGAATCAACAATCATTGGTGCATCGAGAGTCGTTCGAGATTCGATAACTATGCATAACATCTTGGAGATCTATTAGTGACATCGCATGTGTTACTAGGAACACCAAGTAACCTAAAACACATCATGTACTCTGGCCAGAGATTCGTCACACTAATATCTCCTCAGATCGCATAGGATATCCATACTCGCAAGTATGTGGTGAATCCTTGACAACAAAGCATCGACTCCTATATGTGTCGTAACTGTACCAAATCTCGACACTTGATGACCCCAATAGAGTCGGTAAACGAGTCAAAGTACAGTACTAGCATATAGAGTCTCAATGATGTTTCAAGTAATAAGGACTAATGGTGTAGAACCAAAACCGCGGACTTTATCCACTCGATAAGTGATAACCACTTGGAAAATCCGAATAGGGTAGTTCGATCATTCATCATATGAATATCCATTTGCATGCTTTGAACATCTCTATGTTCCATACCAATGAAACATGGTACTCGGCATCGCAAATGCTAGTCTTAATCTCGAGCGATCCTTATCCTTATTTGCGGACGGCTCAATTGAATAGGAACTGTTTAAAATATACAGTGACTATAAGATGTGTTTCATGATAGCTATCCCCATGTGCTACCACATCTTACATACACTATAGCATATTCAAGGTCTTTATCAAAACAACAATAGTATATCATAATATAACAATATGAAGAAAGATAAAGTCAATGCCATTATAAAAGTGTAAATTATATTAAACAAAAGATTGTTTTACATAGAGTCATAAAAGCCATTAGCCACAAGTTGGCTAACCGGGCACCCACTCTTTCAGCACCGTGAGGGAAGGGTGAAAAGAACCCCCATCGGGGAGTGAAATAGAACATGAAACCGTAAGCTCCCAAGCAGTGGGAGGAGCCAGGGCTCTGACCGCGTGCCTGTTGAAGAATGAGCCGGCGACTCAGATTGGTTGGGCAGTGATGCCTGATATCTTGAACTCTGAAGATTTTTGGAATTTAGCATTCGTATTTTGGGATAACATGTATGTTTCACGTAACAGTACTGTCACTACAAGAAATATGACTTTTTGTGGTGTGCAATATCTGTTTCAAAATTTATCCGCAACGCTCACCGCACGCTGCGAAATTAAAATCCGTCGAAAGTGATGCACTATCCACAGTGAAAGTGCAGTGCGCGCCGTCGTTAATTAAGCTTAACAATGACGTGCATCACATGCCGTCGAAAGTGATGCACTATCCACAACGTGTGGTGTTCGCTGTCTTTAAGCTTAGGGAACTGTGTGCACCGCGTGCCGTCAAAAGTGATACACTATCAGAAACATACGACGTGCATTGTCGTTAAGCTTAATAACGGCATGCACCATGTGCCATCGAAAGTAATGCACTATCCGCAGCGTGCTGTCGTTAAGCTTAATAACGACGTGCACTGCGTGCGGTTGAAAGTGATGCACTATCCGCAATGTGCAGTGCTCTCTGTCGTTAAGCTTAATAACGGCATGCAATGTGTGTTGTTGATTAGATGTTTGTATTAAATTTATTTACGGTGCACAATGTATACTACAAATAAGATTTTTTGTGGCGTAAAGTGTGCTATTAATAAGGTGTTTTTATGAATTTTTTTTTATAGCACTTATTGTACATTGCAATTAAACCTATTAATCAAAATTCAAACAATAAAATTGAATCTTAAATTATCTCACCATATCAACCATCATCACCACACCTAAAGCAAAATACTAAGATAACATAAAAAAATAATTAAATAATATCAATTCTCCTTTATCGATAAGACTAAAAATTTAATAAAATAAAAAACAATCAATAATATGATTTTTGTCTGCAAAAATATGTCTACTCTAGAATCAATATGATCTGCATAAGTCACAAAAAACGATAAATTTAAAAAACTATTCTATTGTGCTTCCTACTGCATCATCGAGAAAAATCATTTTAGAATTCGGTCAAATTAAATTAGGTCTACCTACTACACAAAAACTCTATCAGCCCATACATTGCAACAAAATCTGCAAAGAGGAATATGATGCACTTTTACCGTTGGATCTGTGAATGCAATTAAACTTATGCAACAACTCCATCACCACACCAATGAAGCAACTTACATTAAGTATTTTCAGGGATATCTCCATGACTCAAATTCTTTAAATTTGACTAGATATAAATAATACAAAATATTAGTTCTACCATTTCTATTATGTAACAAATTTGTGGTTTATATAACACATAATTTTGTGATGGATACCTAAGTTGCAACTTGATGCTGGTTAACATCATCAAAATTACCACTATTTTAGGGTGATTGATATCACAACCTCTACCAACATCATCCCAAATACCACTACAGCTACCAGCACCGCTACCAACCTACAAATTGAGATAAAGAAAAAAATAATTCAAGGTTCAGTTTTAGCACAAAAAAAAAATTAATGTGACAAGAAACCTATTCAGTTTTATTTTATACTTCTCCAATCTATATGAACCAATATTTTATGACAAGAAAATGAACCGCTCTCCAAAAACTTAACAAATAATCATAACCATTTTTATACTCAACAATAAAACCAAAAAGTGATTAAGACAAAAATAATTGTTCATTAAAAAAGCATTCTCAACAGCATAAATACGATAAGACAAAAAAAAAAACACATCAAACCTTTCCATTTATAATTACCAAAACATTCACAATACGAACTTATTTTATCTAATGTCGTTTAATTACTATCATGTTCTTGCTCATTTTGTTGCCTAGGACTTTGGAAAACAATGCTCATTTCTTATACTTCTTGTTGAAGGTTATGCATCATACTTTGAATTTGGTTGATAGTTCCATTTTGTTGTACATATGCTCTAATTTTTTATGTTGTTACACTAAAACCCATTCCACATACTCTACCTTGAATATATCCAAGAGATCTAAACTTTTTTTTTTTCCAGATAATCACATGAAATCAGCCTTAATTCGAACAATATCAAGACAAGGTAAATCAAACCAAGAAAACAACATATTAATCTTAATACAATCCAATCAAATACAAATAAAAAGTCTTTAATTTCAGCCAGAGACAACAACCTATAACACACTCTCAAAACCAACCTCAAATTTCAGTTCAATGAAAGGTTACCAAAAGTCCAAATGCCAATAACAACCTCAACCAATAATGTGAGGACCCAAATTTCAGAGTTGTTAGCTCACATCTTTGGTTTTGTCTTGGACACCTTATTCCACGGGAAATGACTTAGGTTGGATGGACCAAGAGGTAGGGGACGTTAAGGTTGCAGGTGTTCCGCGAGTTGTACTTTTACCAGGTTCTTTTGAGGGATATAAGTACTTTGCTCGATTTGGTTGTATAAACAGTTGTTTCACCTTGGGTTTTGGTACTGGTTGTATACTGCCACTTGGTTTACTGTGTTGATTTAGTTTCCGCTTTTATTTTGATTATTGTGCTTTAAGATTATAATTTCATGCCTAAGGATGATTATTAGGTGATTTCGGAGCGGATCATTATATTTATGTTATCAGAAAATGCATTGAGATTTTTGGGATTTAGGAAGACAGTCTTGGGGTTAATTTCTGTTTCTTTTGTAGATGGAAAACTGCGGCAATGAGAGTCACAGAAGCGTTGGTGGGCACTGGGGTGATGATGTTGGAAATCATCGAGTCACCGGAACAATTTCGGCAAAAATATGATTATAAATTCGATCAAATCGAATAACAGCTGAAGCGATTTCATAAATCAAGGAACATTCAAATGAATATAAATTAATGAATAATTTAAATTTACAAACTAAATTCTAAAAAACTAACCTCTTGTAGTTTTCCTCTTTTGTTATCTCGAATCTATGTGTGCAGAAACCATAGTCTTCCAGCACGATCCTTCTTTTAACGGGAATGGGTGGGTACTCAAAAAACAAAGAAAATCAAAACATGAAAACACGTAGAGCACTTGTATCTCACAGATTTTTCTCTATTCTTTTTTTAGATTCTCTTCCTGTTTAACAATATATCATCCTCTATTTATAACATGGATGATTATATCTTGATCTGATTAGGATTCTTGAAATTCTATTTTAAACCAAAAGATATCTCTATATCTTTACTTAAAATATATTATATATATATATATATATATAATATAAATATATATATATATATATCACAAAACGGGTACATATATATATAATTCTTTATTATATATATATATATATTAAAAGAAAGTATCAATTTTGAAATCGAAATTGAAAATTTTCTCCAATATTTTTTTTTTCAAAATCTCTTATCTTTTAATATCATAGGATTTCACAAATCCTAAACAATCTCAAGAATTTCGAATTTGAATCCCAAACAGATCAAATCTTTTAGATATATAATATATATTTTCAATATATATTATTGATTTTTATTTGGATATTACCATAATAATCCAAATATATAATTATCTCATAATTAAAATTTAAATCAAATATATTTCATATTTAATTATACATATATACAAGCCTTAAATATATGGAACAATTTTCCATTAATATATTTGATTTCATATTTGTGTTCTAGTCCGTCATTTGTCAAGAAGGCGTGCCGGGGACCATGGACCCATAATTAGAAGCTCCAATAAATCAGATAAACAATTAAAATCTTTAATCAATTTATCCAACTTATTAATTCCGTTATTACTCCACTAAAAATACGGAATTGCACTCTTCTCAATTATGGAATATTTTACTCTACTAAATGAGTAGTCCATTGATATAATCATTACATATGAATTAATCATCCATAGAAAATTCATAATTTGGAGCTATGAATTTTCCGTTTATCTCTCCAATTATTTCATCCTCATTTACCATTAATTCACTAGCTAGTTAGTGGTTCAATTTATAATGTCGATATAAATTAGTTGGGCCCAACACTCAGTGCCATAATTAACAACGAGAGAATTGCCTTTCTACTTCCAGCAGGAAGGAACGGGTTCCATATCTGTGAATTAATATTCTCATCCACTCATTTCAACATAATGCAAGTGTTGAGAATGCACAATTGCAAACTTTAAACAAGAAAATTAAGAATTACATTGAAATGAACATGAGTCTATAATCACTTCTGGATTAAGTTTTGTCCATATATGATCATCTTATGATTTAATTAGAATTTCATATAAATAACGGAATTTATTATGAAATATATAATTAAATCGGTCCAAGTCCTACATAATATATCTCATTATATTATATATAAATGCCCCCATCTAGATGTCTCCACATCGAAGGTCCGGATAAGACGGTTATATTCATAATGTTCATGGTCCGCATTAGTGATGCTTTAATTAAAGATCCCAACTTTAATTAATTTCATCACAGACATTATTTATATAAGTTTATTATCCATAATTTTAATCCTCTCGCATATATAACACTTATATATAGTAAAATTAGGGATTTTTCTATGATATTCATGAAAATATTTGTAAGCAAAACTGTTCGATAATAAATGTCACTATTAATAATAAAAACATGTACGATTATAATGCTTTAAGGGCACTATCCCCAACAGATGATGATGAGATTAGAGAGCACCATCGAGGACAACGTCACCACCATGATGGGTGCCGATGTTTCGATATGCATAGATTCGTTCAGATGGGGCCATAGCTGTAGTAACCGTCCCGGAATCACTAACTAAGCAAAGGTTAAGCATGAAAATTAATTTAATATGCAATAATCAAATAAACGAGAGGAAACTTAAATCATTCTTCTAAAACTACCGGCAAAAATACAACCGGCCCAAAACAAATGTCGATAAATGTTATACAACCCCATCGAATAGTAATACTAGATCCCACAAATGAAAACCTGGTACAATACAATCCACCCTGTTGCAGCTGAACTACAATATTTTTGGATCATATTACATGTACAATGAGGTTTACACATTGTATTACAAAATACATTTGAAATTACGAAACTATTCTAAATACATTTTTGAAAGAGTTTTTCAAATAAAATGCATGTATAATTTTGTAATTTCATGAAATCCGCTTTTTATTAACCCCTTATTTTTACTTATTAATTTATGATATATCTTTAGAAAGAAAAATCATAGATGTTATTTCAGCACCAGTACTAGTGCATGTGTTCATGGAAGTCAAGAACCTGAAAATTAAAAAAAATAATAATAAATTAAGGCACATATTGTATATTGATTGATATAGAATCATGGTGGTGAGACTATCGTTCCAGTTGCAATTTCATTGATCATTACGTACGTCCTCATGTGCAAGTAAAGTCTCCCTGGACGCTGCAGGAATTTTTCAATTTGACTAAATGTTCAATTGCCGTGACCATTTCAAGTCCTATCATCTGTAGCGCGTTGGTGTTGCATAAGCAGTTAAAATCGAAGTCTTCAATCCGATCGCAGAAAGATTTCTGAATAGCGGAAATCTCCGTCAGCTCCAAGTCGCATATTGAAGTTCCTTTTGCTTCGACATCGCAGACTGGAAATTCTTTGTGGCGGCAGATATTTTGTAGTTTCCATATATTTTCAACTGCCGTGGTCTTTGCTTCTCCATAAAACGAGTCCGGGTCGGCCAGGCCGCAATAGCAGTCAAACTGGAAGCCTGCAATCTGATTGCACAAAGAGTCAACAGTTTCGTTGATGCCTTTCCGATCCAGGCTGCATATTGAGGTTTTTTCTTCTGCACCAATGGTGGTGGGCACGATAATAATTACCACAAATACGAAAGCCATAACCATATTTCCATGTGATTTTATCCCGCAACTAATTTTGCCCATTTCTGATTGATTTATTTTCCTTTCTAGTACTGTAACACATGAGATTGATCGATGTAAGCTATATATCATGTATATATAACAAGATATATCCTGTCTTGGTCAACTCTATTTTTTTAATTAGATCTTAAAAAAAAATGTTGGTAATGGTAACCACGTACCATTCTCTTAATTAGAAAATAATTCAAGGCATGCATGTTAATCCCCGATCTTTCGGGATTCATTGAGATTTGGATGATGGGATCATGACAAATGATGTATGATATAGGTATATGAGTAATACTCTTGTGAGACGGTCTTATCCGTGAAACGGGTTAATTCTACCCATATTTATAATAATAAGTAATACTTTTGACATAAATTATAATATTTTTTAATGGATAACTCATATAAAAGATCCGTCTCATAAATATGACTCTTGAGACCGTTTCATAAAAGTTTTTGCCTAGGTATATATATATATATATATGGATAAGATCATAATAATTTATAATTGTAATCTTTGTTTTAGAAATTGAGCCAAATTTTATAGGCAAACACTTGTATGAGACTGTCTCACGGATCTAGCTTTGTGAGACGGATCTTTGACCCGGATCAACCTCCATCATCGGACCCCCAAATTCTAATCCAATTTCTCAAGTTGATCGATCGCTCTGCTTACAAAATTGATCGCTCTGCTTACAAAAGTGAGCGACCAAATTCCAGCCCTACGTTCGATTTCACTTTCACACAAAATTGAACAGTGAAACTCCATTGTCTGCGTTCGATTTCAACAAATAATTCCAAGCCCATCTCGAAGAAGCACAACTCTGGTAATTGGTAATTATTTTTCAAGATTTGTAAAGTTTTTAGGCTTAGTCGATTGTTGATTTAATTTGTTTTTACGGTGCTTTCATGCCCTTGTTTTTAATTTATTTTCTTTTTTTGGTGTATGGGATTCGATTCAGATTCTGATTGCTTTTGATTCCTACATATTTGTATGCCGATTGGCAAAATCATAAGCCTAGATAGGGAATGCTAATAATTGATAGTTGACTGTGTCAATGCTATCATCTCAGTGTGTAATTCTTAGTCTTCTTTATGTTGGTTGATGAAGAAAGGAAATTTTTTGCCTTCTAATCCTCATGCCTTTATTTGCGTCTGACGGCGATCCGCCAAGAGTTTGAGGCGAGGCAGCGGGGTGGGCCTGCTGCTCGAGATGTTTCCAAGGATCCAGAACTCGATTAGTTTATGGTATTCATCTTTGCTTGATTTATAATAGCGTGTGAACTTAGTTTTCCTAGCTAATCTCTTTCTTGTTACTAAAATATTTTGAATTTTAGGTATAATGGGTCATTATTTTATTTTCATACATATTGTTTCATTGGATTTGACATTATGAACTCTTGGTCTCGAAATTCTGTTATCTGCCTTATATATACGAGGCTTACTATGATATGCTAGTGAAGTATCGGGAGGAGCTAACCAGGACTTTTCAAGAAGACATGGAGTTCATGAGACGGATTGAATCACAACTTGTGTCCATGTAAAATCAGACTAGCTAGTTATCGTTGGAGTCTCTACAATTGCTTTGTGCTAAAGATATCTTTCATTTGATGATCAAATATAATGGCCTCAATATAGTTACATCTATGATATCAAGGATTGGGATTCTATGTATCTTTTGCACGTGATTAGATAAAATAGTTGAATTGAAATCGATCATCTTATCATTTTTAATGTTTTCTTTCACGTCGTATTCATTTTTTTTGGTGCATTGTTGGACATGTAGAAAAAGGATACGGCTATCATAAATTAGAACAACATGCTTTAAACATGCTTATTGCTGGTCCAGTTCTATGGTTGCTTGGATCAATCCAAAACTCATGTCAAATCTATGAGAGGGCGGATGGGACTATTCAAATCTTGCAGGAGAGTGTTCATATTCCATTCATGATGGCAAGCTTGTTGTTCCTAGTCGGCGATATTCTCAACAACCGAGAGCAGATTTGATATGATCACCATGGCGTGGATCTTCTGGTAGTTTATTCACACAGTTAAAGTGATTGAACATGCTTAATATTCTATATATTTAGTTATGTCATGCTTCTCTTTAATTCGCAATTCCTCTAAGAAAATTGTATTTCCATGTTTAATTTTTCTTAGTTCAAGTTTCAGCCGCCTCATCCCGCTCTTGTACTTGGCAGTAAGTTTAGATTGACTAGTAGAAACCTATATCATTTGCACGTGATCTTAACATGTTAACTTAATTACCCTTTGCATTCCTTTTAATATTTGGCTTTTCTGGATTTTCTTGAAAAACTCTCGATAATGTAGAATTTGAGGTTATGCTTCGACTCTAGCTCCATGAAAAATGCATCATTTTCTCCAGAAAAGCTCAAAATCTTCAAATCCCACCTAGCATTTTTCTCTCATGTTCCAGTCCGAGGCGCAGTGAAGCGTCGAATCTTCTCGCTCGTCTTTAGCTTGCTGAAATCTGCTTTTGAGTGCTCTGTTAGCTTCTTGAAATTTGAAAAGGGAACTGACAATGGTGGAAACTTGTGTCTGTCAATGAATCAAGTTTTTGCTTATTTTCCTCCGTATCCAGGTTTTGTTCCGAATGAGTCAGATTGCTAGCTAGGAGCTACAGCCTACTAGTAACAAAGCAACATACAAGTGACAGAACGTGGATAAAGTACAGATTGTGTTTTTAATTTTTGTAATGCATTCGAGTCGTTTCTTGTTCATTTTCATGTCGGAGTGATCATTGCCTTGGGTCATATGTAACAGTAACATATGTTTAAATTTTGCCTTATCTTATGCATGTAAAAGAGCACCATTCATTTACTTGTACATCATTATGTGTATGAGATGAAATCAACGAAGTTAGTGTTTACACAGTAAGTCGCAAATTATTAGAATGTTATTAAGTCCTCAAGGTATTCTCATTTTTTTTTAAAAAAAAATATACCTTCCTTTATTAAAATAGACGTTATCTTCTGTTACAATCTCCCTCCTCAACTAAAAAAAAAACTTATATTAAATCAACGTCGGCAAAAAAAATTATCAATGTCTGTGTGTGCGTATATATATACATATCATGTTTTGAATATATATGTATACGTATAGATTAATCAAGTCTTATATGATCCATGACGTCCTGTACTAGTAATAATTTAACATAAAAAGTATTACTTTTTTTTAAAAAAAGTATTATTGTTTTGGTCAAAAGTATTAATTTTATATGAAAAGTATTACTTTCTAACGTGCTAATTTGACAAAGTATTACTTTTTGCTGTAAAAAGTATTTGTTTTTATAATAAAAGTATAGTTTTTATGTAAAAAATATTAGTTCGAACGTATGCAAATTTGACAAAATATATTAATTTTTCTGTTAAATGTATTATTTCTTTGGTCAAAAGTATTATTTTTATGTTAAAAATATTACTTCTTAACGTGTATAACTTGACAGTATAATTTGATGTCAAATAAACATGTTAAATTTAATACTTCAGACTGAAAAAATAATACTTTTAATATAAATACTAATACTTTTGAGAAAAAAAAATAATATTTTGTCAAATAAAAATACGTTAGAAGTAATAATTTTGACATAAACACTAATACTTTTAGCATAAAAACTAATATTTTTGACCAAAAAATAATATTTTATGTCATTTACCAAAAACGTAAATGTCAAATAAGCATATATTACAAATTAATATTTTTTACATAAAAATTAATACTTTAAGCATAAAACATAATACGTTTGACATAAAAACTGCTATTTAATACCGTTTACTAAAAAAATAATATTTTTTTATGTCAAATAAGAATATATTACAAGCATGCAGTATCGACCTTCATAATTTCAGGAAATTAACCCTAAATCCAATTGAAATTTAACAAGTATCGGGATGCAAAAACATAAGACCCTTGATCTATACAAAATCTATACAAAAAATAAAAACACAACTAGAATAGTTTGCAAAAAAATACGTTAGAAGTAATACTTTTGAAAGAAAAACATAATACTTTAAGAATAAAAACTAATATTTTTGACTTAAAAAGTAATACTTAGTATCGTTTGCCAAAAAAATAATATTTTTAATATCAAATTAACAATCGTTAGAAGTATTAATATTACCAATACATAAGCACAAAAGCTCAATAGAATACAAAAACGCAGCGTAAATATTTGCTAGCTATTTATCTGGTTTGATCTAATTAATTCTAACACCTCTACTTGCACCAAAATCTTCACATTCGCTGCCTCTCACAGCTTGCTGGACTCCCTTGCCCTCAGCATCACCCCTCCATTGTTGCCATTGCAACTACTTCCATCCGCAAGCATAAGTTTTCACTTACTATTATTCCTTTCTGCCTCCATGCCCCGTGTATGCATCTCAAGCTCTTGGATTTTCTTGCACAACTGTTTCACATACTCTATAGTGTCTCCAAGGATCGAAACTTTATCCATTTTCGTGATGAATGGCACGAGGGATATTAGTATTATGAAGCGCTCATAGAGTTTCTCTTGATGTTGTCGTTCAAACAGAACGTGGTTGGCGCTCTCCCATTGTTTGAGCAACATTCCTCTTCATCAGGCCCTCCAGCTCCCTGGAATAACAATGGCAAGGATTTGGAAGCTGTGAGGTTCGTGTCTTATTATGATGGTTTCTTCAAGCAAGCAATCAAGAAAACTTGAGACCAAAATATTTGTCCATGCAAAGTGCACATATCTTCTAATATCATTATCTATTCATAGGCCTGTAGCAGATTGGGCAAAGAATTGTGGCGCACTACAATTCTTATTTATCAGCAGTGCTAGGATTTACAAGCCAACAGATGAACCTCCTCATGTCGAAGGGGTATAATTTCTTTGTTCTTCAATGTTCAGCCAACCTATTATAATCTATCAAAGTAAAAGAAAAACATAATCGATATTTCACATAATTCGTATGACTAAATTCATATATAAGACAATATAATTCGTGGTTGTCAGTAAAAATACCTCAAAATGATCAAATACACACTATTGGTGTCATGAGAATGGAAGAAAAATAGTCAAAATTACGCAAATAAATCAAATCCAAAGAGTAGAAGCAGATAAAATCCACTCATTGAAACTACGAGAAGCGAGCAAAAGTTTCCACCGTGGCGAGTCCAGAGAAGAACACGATCGTGTTCTTGACGCATCACGAAGCAGAGGAATATTAATAGCTTTGATCCTCTTCAGCAGCGGAGCAGAAGCATATTCTGAATTCGGATCGGGGAAGAAGATCGTTGAGATCAATTGATTGAGAACATCGCAAGGAGTCGATTCGTCAATTGTTTGTTGCTCGGTGTCGCCTTGGATCAAGATTCCATTAGGATCATGATCCTATGCCATTGTTGAATCTCACTTCTTGGACTGAAGCAGGTGAAAGGGATTTGATCGAGTAAGAGGCATGGTTTCCTATTGATTTCAGAAAACGCGATGGATTTAGGGCATGAGTTAGGCGACAAATTGGGTAAGAGAGGGGATTAGAATATAGGCCAGATTTACACTTGGACCGGGTTGAATTTTTGTTTTGGGTTGACTCGTCTCATGGATAACGATCCGTGATACAGTTTCACAAGAGTGTTACTCAATTTTATATGAATAAAGATGTGCGTGTAATCAACTAATATAATGTTCGAGCTGACCCGAACTGATCTTGAATGTTTGAATTTGACTTGTTTATAATCGAGTCGGATTCGAGCTTTATTTAACGATTATATTCACCGTTCACAAACTTATTCGAGTTTTGAGTGAGCCAAAACGAGCTAATTAATAAATCTAAATTATAGATTTAAATATTATTTGAATTCATTACAAACTAAACTTCTATTTAGAGAAATATGATATTATTATTAAAACAAATTTATTTTATTCTAATAAATAAATTTAATCATTTATATATATATATATATAATGGGTTCGATTATTTTTTATATATTTGTCATGACTAATTAAATATATAAAATCTGTAAATCTAATATCAAATTATTATTTTTTCATCTAAGAGCTGACATACAAGCCTACTAACAATCATGTTCACGAGCTAACGAGCCGAATATTGTAAATCTTGATATTGGTTTGTTTATCTTGACGAGCCTCATTAAATGTTTAGAAACGATCTTTTATCGAGTTTCGAATAAATCAGGAGCGACTGAGTTAATTTACATCCAATTGCTTGCACCAAAATGGTTCTCTTTTGATTGGTTGACTTTCTAGATATCATATATACATAGATGATAAACGTGTTAATAATTAATCATATGCAACTTGTATGTCTAATTATAATCATCATGTGCATCAATCTTGATCTCATAAATTATTCGTTATTCTTTATTGAAAAATATCAAACCGATTACTGCATGGAACATGTATGTTTATAAAATAATTAAGTTAGTAAAAGATTCAACTATCTAATAAGTAATTAATATCAGAAACAGTTTCATACTTTAAAAAAAAATAAATAAACAAAGATCATAAATTTCGTAAGAATTTTCATGTATCTCAACTTTCTTTATTTCTTCCTTCTATGATATCCAAGTTTGAATCCCACGTATCCTAATCTTTCACTACAACAATATATATAGTCTTTTAGTCACATTTAAAAGTGTCATCATACATGCATGTACTAGTTATACTGACATTTTGGCTATAGTGACATTCCATAAAATGTCCTCTATAGTGATATCGTCTAAAATCTTATAACACTTTTTAGCGTCACCATAATATAGCAATAATCACAATATTGATGTCACAAATGATAATTGATATAATGACAAAAAATATGTCACTATAAAATCTATCACGACACTTATGAATGTCATGAGTAATTGATATAGTGACAAAAATTATGTCACTATAAAATCTATAATGACACATATGAATGCCATCATTGGATGTTTTAAAAATACAAGTAGCATATAAAAATCTTGAATTTACATTTCCATTATTCTTTTTTTCTTTTTTCTTCGTTCACATTCAAATTACCAACTCATGAATAATAAAATATATCCATTAAAAATTTAATAGTTAGAACAAACTTAAAAATTCAAAAAATTAGAAATCATTATCAAAGTACTCAATCCAAACAATAACAACAATTTTAATTATTAACAACCAATATTTCGATACACAAAATTCAAGTAAACCTTCGAATAACATATCGAGTACACTAAAATAAAATGAATCACAAGAGAAACAAACATTTTTCCTAACGCTATGCTCCTTCACCTTCTGAACACATTCCTTGACGAAATCCATTTGATCACAAGTTTGATTTTATCTCTAGCTATGAACTTTGATCAAAGTGATCAGGAGTTGTAAAATGTACGCCATGTGCCAATCACGTGAAACAACGAAAAATTTCGGGAGAGTTTAAGATGAGAGAATAAATGGTTCCAGGGCCAAGTGATATGATACTTTAGCTAGGTTCTATGATATTTTAGCCAAGTTCATGCCTCATTCAGAAAGTTTGATGATGTCCTCGCATTGTGGGATCAGATTATCGTAGTCGAATTGGATTTATTTCCATGTGGTTGTACAGATAGCTACTTGAAAAAAAATGGAGAAAAAGATTTTAAATTATGGTATTTTCGAGAGACCAACCATTTTCATGCTTAATTCAAGCAATACAGTGCCCAGAATCAGCACTTCTACCTTTGTGTGTGAGCACAACAAATAAATCACATTCCATTCAAGTGATTCTCTTTCTCAATATTTTTTCTTGAAATAATCAGGATAATCAAACTCTTTTGTAAATTATCTTCTCATGAAAATAACATCAAAAATATATTATAAAAACCAAATTCAAACAGAGCCCAATCATAAAAAGATGATTACCTTGTTCCAGTGCAGATTTAGATGTCTCTTCTACTCATCTGATAATGAATTCAAAAACTAAGGCCTTTAGATGGCAAAACATGTCATCTCAACTAGTGGAGTCAAAATATATTATTACTAATCTGGTACTAACAATAGAAACCATCTAACTCTCGGGGTTATATACTATGCATCCGAATTCAACCAGGAATACTAGTAACCTTTACCCATGGACCGCAGTAAGTTTGTCAAATTCTTGACTTACCAAGTCTTGTCTATATTAGTAACACAAGGAATAAAATACTTGCGAAGTTCTCCCAAATCTTTTGCAATCAGTGATGCTACTGCCTACAACAGTGTTGAAACAATTACATCAATGATCAATGAGAAATTTGGCAACATCAACTTTGCCAGACCCAAAAATACCATAGGCCTCATCTAATAACAAGGTTCTAAAAAACGTGAAATGCGTCGAAACGTGAAGGTCAAGTTTCAAGTTTTTTAAGTTTAAACGAGATTACTACGAGTTTAAACACAAAAAAAAAACGTTTTCAACTTTTATTAAAATTTTAATTATATTAATTCAAATAATAAATAAAATGATAAAATTACCATAAATTTAATATTAAACGAATAAATTTCAAGTTTTTACAAACATAAAAGTATTAAAATTATATTAATTAATAGTTTCCTACACATCTAAAAAAATAATATAATAAAAATAAGTTCATTATCAATTAATAATATGTTCTAAAAAGCGCAAAACGCATTCAAGCGTAAAAGTAAGCAAACGTATGTGGTATTATTACGAGCTTAGACGTAAAATTTTAAATATCTAACACAAACTAATGGAGTAAATAATGCCTAAATATAATAAATTTAACTATAATGCATTGATTTTTTGCCAAAGTCTAATTCAATTTATTTTATCATTCATTTTACATCAATTGTCATCAAATACAAACTCAATTTAACTAGATTACTTTAAAATATTAGTATTAATATTCTTTATTATGTACTGCATATACTCATCATTGCTACACTTAATTATCCAAGATTTTACATTTTTTACATTGCTAGCATTACTTACTAATAAATTTGATAATTCATGTTCTTTCTTCGTGTTATTAATCAATTTTAATATTTTAAAAAATTTCACTTAAGTGTATTTAATGATACTTAATATGATCAACATGTGTTTGACCATTTTTTTACAATTTTTAGCCAAAACGAGTTTTTTTTATCGTTTTTAGCCGAAACAAGGCGTTTTGGAAAAGTTTCAAGCTTAAACGAGATTAAACGAGGTTTAATCAGGTTTTTTAGAATACTGTCTAATAACGTTGACCAACCTCAGTAAATCATCGTTACAATCCTTCTAGAGTCCACTGGAACAATTACACTTGTTCAACCAAAACTGTCGATTACCTATCAAGGAGACTGTAGAAAAATCTCTGAATACTATGCAAATTCGATTCGGTCTCAAAAACTGAAGTTCTACAATAATCCTGTAACCACTAATAAAGTTAGTCTGAGAAGACTTGGTTGAAGATTTATGATATCAAGTTGGGTACAATATCAAATCTTTAAACAATTCGGCTCTTCCTGATAAGGAAATACTTATCCTAGTTGTTACTTGGCTTCACTATCTTTAATCATAACAGATATAGTCAGAAACAATTTCTTACTTTACAACATCCAAGGGTGTTTGTAAGGAAAAACTGTTCAAACCAAAAGTTCTGACCGTAATTATCAGTCAGTTCCTCTTATTTTCGACGAAGTCAGACAATAATGCAGTCTAGGGTTGAAATTTTTTTCCCATGATAATTGAATCTCAACTTCTCTTCTCAGACAGAAGAAAATTCTGAAATCTTGACATAACAATTCCTGATAAATCCCAATAGCTAAGAAATTCTGAATGCCAATATTCTATGTGGAGTTGATAATTCCTTTAAGGTAACTTCCTCTAGCTAAGTTGTACGTCCCTAAGCACGACAGGCTTACAGAACTAGTACAATTACCTCAGGGTCCACATTCCCTTATTACTGAACTATAGGTCGATAGTTACCAGACTTAATGGTATCATCTGCTGGTATCAATCCATTGTGGCTCATGTAGCCTGAAAAGATTAATTAATGTTTTGGCAACCCTTTTCGGTTCTTGATTACTATTGGAATCTTACCCCACAGATCAACATACTCTGATCTTAGTGTTTCAACTCAACACGGTCTGCAGGAAGTCATCTAATCAAAGAATGTTGGAAATCAAGGATATGTTATACCGAGTTTTCATCTTACTTATCTCTGACGGTGTCAGACGATAACTACAAGTAATCACTAACATGATCCCAGAATCATCTAGATCTATTCGACAGAATCCATCTAGTCTATTCCCAATATCAATTGTGTACAATATTTCTCCAGAACTTTCATTTGTCGAGAATATCCTTTCCCAAACTATTCTCACAACAAAAAATATTAAATTTGTATCTCTAACGGAGTCAGACGATAACAGTACTAAATTCCTTTGGTACTGAATCTAATTCAAACTACATCTCTTCAAGAGAGTCCAACTATCACATTAGTTATACCCTTCTGTGACTGTTGCAACTGTTGGAAAACTGTGTTCAGATCAATTAGAATTGATACCCGGTGCAGCGGAAGTTTAAAAATTTATTTTATTAATATGGAACGATTCCATATCTGGGTATCAAAACTTTACAATTAAATTTGTGTAAGTAAAACAAATAATCACTATTAAATATTTTACCTTGAAATCTCGAAGCGAGATTATGGACACCAACATAATTTAATCTGCTCTTGTTGTATATCCCAGGAACTGATGAACAAACGTTTCTTCAATCAGGTCCACGAATAGAAAACAAAACCCTCTGATTGACTGCACTAGAAATCAATCAGAAGTTTGCGTAGAGAATAAACAGATATAATCTGTTAATTCAGATTGTAATTTTTCACAAAAATACAACCCGAATTTTTTCTCCAAAAGAGACAGAGGATTTCGAAAATCCCCTTGAATAATATAGGCTAAAATTTTAAAATTGCAAGACTGAAGTCTCATGGAATTTTCGAAGACTGCAGTATATTTATAGATAATTTCTAGTTATAATTGTATCAGGACTCTAACTCCTTAAAGCCCACAATCCATAACTTAAACCCAACAAGCCAAGCCTGTTGTTATAGAAATTAATATAAAATTCATCGTGACTCCGATTGATAAACTGATTTCACCAATATGCACAGAAACCATTTCTGCATCTTTTAGAGTCAAGATAATTTTTCTGAATCCGAATTCAGTGATTTCCAAAAATACCCATCCCTATGTCATTTTAGGAAATCGCACTCCCTTTAGTTAAGAAGTCCAACTTCTCTTTCATTAAATTTAACTCTTTAAATTTAACTATCTCTACGGGGTTTTAGTAATCCATTACTTGTGTAACCCTTAATGGTTCAGGAATACAGCTAGCCGTGGGCTCACAACTCCTTGTGACTCGGAACAACAATTTCCGACTTACCCATCGAATCATGGTAAGAGCGCCTAGCAACATCTCCCCATGATTCCCTAGGTATTACTGATAGTGCCTGCAAGAACCAGTAGATTCTGGTTAGCGTACAGTACGGTCCCTTCAATCAAATATCCCGATCGAATCAACAACCATTGGTGCATCGAGAGTCGTTCGAGATTCAATAACTATGCATAACATCTTGGAGATCTATTAGTGACATCGCATGTGTTACTAGGAACACCAAGTAACCTAAAATACATCATGTACTCTGGCCAGAGATTCGTCACACTAATATCTCCTCAGATCGCATAGGATATCCACACTCGCAAGTATGTGGTGAATCCTTGACAACAAAGCATCGACTCCTATATGTGTCGTAACTGTACCCAATCCCGACACCTGATGACCCCAATAGAGTCGGTAAACGAGTCAAAGTACAGTACTAGCATATAGAGTCTCAATGATGTTTCAAGTAATAAGGACTAATGGTGTACAACCAAAACCGCGGACTTTATCCACTCGATAAGTGATAACCACTTGGAAAGTCCGAATAGGGTAGTTCGATCATTCATCATATGAATATCCATTTGCATGCTTTGAACATCTCTATGTTCCATACCAATGAAATGTGGTACTCGGCATCGCAAATGCTAGTCTCAATCTTGAGCGATCCTTATCCTTATTTGCGGACGGCTCAATTGACTAGGAACTCTTTAGAATATACAGTGACTATAAGATCTGTTTCATGATAGCCATCCCCATGTGCTACCACATCTTACATACACTATAGTATATTCAAGGTCTTTATCAAAACAACAATAGTATATCATAATATAACAATATGAAGAAAGATAAAGTCAATACCATTATAAAAGTGTAAATTATATTAAACAAAAGATTGTTTTACATAGAGTCATAAAAACCCTTAGCCACAAGTTGGCTAACCGGGCACCCACTCTTTCAATCTCCCACTTGCCCTAAAGCCAACTAGTCATACTACGTAATCCCATTGCTTCGCGATGTTTGTCAAACAATGGCCTTGGCAAGGGCTTAGTAAGCAGATCAACGATATTGTCTGTAGAGGCCACTCTCTCGACACTGATGTCTCCTCTTTCCACGATCTCCCGGATGATGTGGTATTTCCTCAGTACGTGTTTGGACTTCTGATGAGACCTTGGTTCCTTTGCCTGAGCAACGGCACCCGTGTTGTCACAGTACACCGGGACTGGACCAACAGCTTCAGGAATTACACCCAACTCTTGGATGAATTTCCTTATCCAAACCGCCTCTTTAGCAGCAGCTGATGCTGCAATGTATTCTGCCTCAGTGGTGGAATCCGCTGTGGTGTCTAGCTTGGAACTCTTCCAAGAGACAGCACCGCCATTGAGCACGAATACAAATCCAGAGGTTGATTTCGAGTCATCCACGTCACATTGGAAGCTAGAGTCGGTATAGCCTTCCAACTTCAATTCTCTCCCTTCATAAACCATGAATAAATTCTTAGTCCTTCGCAAGTACTTAAGAATATCCTTCACGACTTTCCAATGCATTTGACCGGGATTGGCTTGGTATCTGCTCGTGACGCTCAGAGCATAGGCCATATTCGGTCTGGTAGATATCATCCCATACATGATACTACCTATGGCTGACGCATATGGCACGTGTGTCATCTTCTCTATCTCTTCGTCAGTCTTGGGACACATAGACTTGGATAGAGAAACTCCATAACATAGGTAGATGTCCTCTCTTGGACCCATCCATTGAAAACCTTTTCAATATGGTGTCGATGTAGGTTGATTGAGTGAGTCCTATCATTCTTTTAGATCTATCTCTATAGATCTGAATTCCTAGAATATAGGATGCCTCACCTAAATCCTTCATCGAGAATCTACCTGATAACCATATCTTTGTTGACTGCAACATCCCTACATCATTCCCCATGAGTAGGATGTCATCAACATAAAGTACTAAGAATGTTACCCTATTCTTAACTACTTTCTTGTACACGCATGGTTCCTCCGGGTTCTTGATAAAACCAAAATCCTTTATCGTTTCATCAAATTTCTGGTTCCAACTTCTTGATGCTTGTTTGAGACCATAGATTGATCTCTGAAGCTTGCATACCTTATGCTCGCTTTCCATGGATGTGTATCCCTCAGGCTGCATCATATAGATCTCTTCCTTAATGTTTCCATTAAGAAATGCAGTCTTTACATCCATTTGCCATATCTCATAGTCATACCATGCTGCTATGGCAATAAGGATTCTTATGGACTTGAACATTGCGATTGGTGAAAAGGTTTCATCATAGTCAACTCCTTGTCTTTGAGTATAACCTTTTGCCACCAATCGTGCCTTGTAGGTCAATACCTTTCCATCAGGCCCAAGCTTTCTCTTGTAGATCCATTTGCACCCAATTTGAACAATTCCATCGGGAGGATCTAATAAAGACCAAACTTGGTTAGAATGCATCGAGTCTATTTCCGATTGCATAGCTTCAAGCCATAAATTCGAATCCGCATCAGAAATTGCTTCCTTGAAGTTTCTTGGATCACATCCAATGTCGGGTTCACTTTGATCCCCTTCAAGAAGAAGACCATATCTAATAGGAGGCCTAGAAGTCCTCTCGGATCTCCTAGTAATAGGCGTGTCTTGTGATGATTCTTGACGTGTAGGATCGCTATTTTGTATCTCAGGTTCTTCTCGAATTTCTTCGAGTTCCATCATCTTGCCTTTCTTATCCAATAAGAACTCCTTCTCCAAGAAGGTGGAATTCCTTGAAACAAACACTTTTGTTTCAGCAGGATGATAGAAATAATATCCGATTGAATTCTTCGAATACCCTACAAAATAACATAAGGTGGATCGACTATCCAACTTATCTCCCACTGTCTGCTTCACGTAAGCAGGATATCCCCAAATCCTCAAGTACGAATACTTAGGAGCTTTGCCATTCCATAACTCGTTTGGTGTTTTATTTACTGCTTTAGTGTGGATGTTGTTTAATAACAATACCGTCGTTTCAAGCGCGTAGCCCCAAAATGAAGGTGGGAGCTCAGTGAAGCTCATAATGGATCGAACCATGTCCAACAAAGTTCGATTGCGATGCTCCGAAACACCATTAAGCTGAGGTGTCATAGGAGGAGTCCACTGAGAGAGAATCCCATTCTCTTTTAGATAGTCCAAAAACTCGGTACTTAAGTATTCTCCACCTCGATCCGATCGAAGTGCCTTAATACTTTTACCTAGTTTGTTTTCTACTTCAGCCTTGAATTCTTTGAACCTTTCAAATGCTTCAGACTTATATTTCATTAAATATAAATACCCATACCTAGAATGATCATCAGTAAAGGTAATGAAGTAGGTGTTGCCACATTTAGTACCAATCCTAAATGGACCGCAAACATCTGTATGGATCAAATCCAACAGATTTTGACTACGCTCAGGTTTCCCTTTGAAAGGAGATTTAGTCATTTTTCCCTTTAGGCAGGACTCACAAGTAGGTAGAGAGTTAATATCAGACATATCAAACATGCCCTCTCCCACTAGCTTGTTCATCCTCCTTGAGGAAATATGACCTAGCCTAGCATGCCAAATGTTTGCCGGGTTTTGACTATCGTCCTTTCTTTTAATTGTTGTTACCGGTTTATCAACACAATTAATTGGAACGTCTTTTAATTTTAAGCTATGTAGATCGTTTTCAAGTTTTCCATTTCCAATCAAACATTCATTCTTGTAAATATTGCAAATCTCATTCACAAAATTGCAAGAAAAATCATCTCTATCAAGCATAAAAATAGATATAATGTTTTTGACCAAATCCGGAACATATAAAACATCTCGCAAAAATAACTTAAAATTGTTCTGCAAAACTAAATAAATGTCTCCTATAGCTTTGGCTTCGACTCTAGAACCATTTCCGAGCCTTAGCTGGGTCTCACCCATCCTTAGCTTACGACTTCTTGTCATCACATGCAAATCATTGCAAATGTGAGATCCACATCCGGTATCCAATACCCAAGAAGAAGTATTAAGCGAAACATTTATTTCAATGTAAAACATACCCTTTGCAGTTCGCAACTGTTCGAGGTATTCCTTGCAGTTACGTTTCCAATGACCGGGTTTCTTGCAGTAATGGCAAACGTTTTCATCTTTTATCCCAATTGAAGCCTTGGCCTTTCCCTTCTTATTTGGTACAATCTTCTTGGGCGGGGCAGAAAGTTTCTTACCCTTTCCACTTGGTCCTTTCTTAGAGTTAGAAGAGGAGCCAACCAAGAGTATCGGTTTATCCTTATTTAGTGTGGCTTCATATGTGAAAAGCATATTGACCATCTCTTCAAAGGTGGCCTCTATCTTGTTCATATTGAAGTTCATCACAAAACCGTCAAACGATGAAGGAAGTGATAGAAGCAACAAATCCGCGCTAAGTTCATGCTCCAAAGTCAAGTCGAGTGTTACCAACTTTTCAATGAGCCCAATCATGTGCACCCCATGCTCACGGACCGAAGTCCCATCTCGCATGCGGCTCGTCATGAGCTCTCTGACGGTGGCATACCTCTCCGACCTTGACTGAGCTCCAAAGAGTTCCTTGAGGTTCTTGTGAATATCAGCAGCATTCACGGCATCCTCGAATCTCCTTTGAAGCTCATCAGACATCGAAGCCTGCATGTAGCATTTGGCCTTGATATCATGGTCCCACCATAAATCAAGTTTGGCCAACTCTTCCGGACTTGTATTAGCTGGGGCTTCCTTCGGAGGTGGCTTCTCTAACACGTAGAAAGCTTTTTCCAAAGTAAGAATAATTTTCAACTTACGGAACCATTCCGTATAGTTTACGCCAGTCAGTTTGTTTTGTTCGAGAATTGAAAACAGTGGATCGCGAGAAGTCATTGTAATAGTATACTGAAAAGGAAACAGACAATAATCAATGATTGTTTAATTAATTTACTAAGACATAAAATATGGCAAATTTTAATTTTATGAATTACACTCTCACTATTTTAACGATTTCACTACCCTCTAGTGAAAACGAAAAACTGTTTTCCTTAGAGAGAACATGGAGTCCAATTGACAAATCATGATCCCGAATAATATCAGCCAACCATAATTTTCAAAAGTTAGAGCCCAATTACTTCCAAAGTAACCCCCATATTTTTACCTCATGTCCAATAAGGGCCCAATAATATGACGCCGTTTATTGTGACATGTCAAGATAACCCATCAATATTAAGTTGTGATGGACGGTCGTCATGTGGATCCCCAATAATATGAGCCAATCCCATGGGAGTTCCACCCAACTTACAACATGTGTCGATCCAATGTACAACTTTCCGACGAACGGGCCCCCCCAATAATATGAGCCGGACCGTATCCGCGGGTAGCATCTCATACATTGATCGTTGATGGAAGGTAGGAATATTTAAACAATATTTAAATTCCCTTTTTATTAATCTTGATATCAATTTTAAATCATATTTAAAATGAGGGATTTTAAATTTTGAAAATTTGTCTCATCATGCAATTTATGTATGCTTGCGGGATTCATACAATTTAGTCTAAACATGCATACATCAATAATATCATATATTATTTAAGGATGATCGATCCCATTAACTAATCGACCCGTGGTTGCCAATCACGAGTCTAAGTCCAATCCTAGGTGATATGTAAGTATGCAATGCAATCCTATTACATTGTGCTTCCAATTTACATTTCTTCGGTCTTCATTGTCTGCTGGGCCCACCATTTCTTCAAATCTTTGTCTCCCACTAAGTCTAATAAATTTACAATAAATTTCGATGACAAATATGGGAAACATTTTAGGGGTGGGAACGGGCCATAAACCAGGCCCACTTTTATTACATATGACAATCATATTGGGCTATAAACCAAGCCCATTAATAAACACCAAC
Source organism: Henckelia pumila (assembly GCF_033568475.1). Classification (NCBI taxonomy): domain Eukaryota; kingdom Viridiplantae; phylum Streptophyta; class Magnoliopsida; order Lamiales; family Gesneriaceae; genus Henckelia; species Henckelia pumila. Next base: position 191,207,322 of record NC_133121.1, on the reverse strand, counting down.
AACAATAAGACAAATGTAAATCACCTAACATACACCTAAAACATTGGTCATGACAATCGATCATCCTTTATCCATTAGTTAATTCAATAATTAAATAATTGGATAAACATGCAAAGGCATCATAATTTAAAAGATAAAATCATATTTTATCTTATCCATCCATAAGATCTTATCTTATATTCAATTGTACCAAAATAATTAATTTTATAAAATTTAATTTAACGGATAAAATTTATAAATTTTCCAAAAATTCAAATTTATCCAAAAATCAATTTTAAAATTTTCGGACTCGAACAATTCGATCCGATGCCTCGTGAACCAATCAAAAACAATTTTCGATCGGATCAAAAACTAGAATTTTAAAAAATTAAAATTTTAATTAAAAATTAAAAAATAATTTTTCCGGGCTGCCCGGGACAATCCCGGGCAGCCCGTCGCTGCCCCTTGGGCAGCGACGATCGCTGACCATGGGCAGCGCCGTGCGCTGCCCTGGGCAGCGATGGACTCGCTGTGGGCGCTGCCCGATTTGCCCATTAAAGTATAATTTTAAATTTTCGTTTTGTTTCAAAAAATCGAGGCTTAAAACTTTTGTACAATTGATTAATTAAATCGTTTGATCTGAGCAACCTAGCTCTGATACCACTGTTGGAAAACTGTGTTCAGATCAATTAGAATTGATACCCGGTGCAGCGGAAGTTTAAAAATTTATTTTATTAATATGGAACGATTCCATATCTGGGTATCAAAACTTTACGATTAAATTTGTGTAAGTAAAACAAATAATCACTATTAAATATTTTACCTTGAAATCTCGAAGCGAGATTATGGACACCAACAGAATTTAATCTGCTCTTGTTGTATATCCCAGGAACTGATGAACGAACGTTTTTTCAATCAGGTCCACGAATACAAAACAAAACCCTCTGATTGACTGCACTAGAAATCAATCAGAAGTTTCCGTAGAGAATAAACAGATATAATCTGTTAATTCAGATTGTAATTTTTCACAAAAACACAACCCGAATTTTCTCCAAAAGGGACAGAGGATTTCGAAAATCCCCTTGAATAATATAGGCTGAAATTCAAAAATTGCAAGACTGAAATCTCATGGAATTTTCGAACACTGCAGTATATTTATAGATAATTTCTAGTTATAATTGTATCAGGACTCTAACTCCTTAAAGCCCACAATCCATAACTTAAGCCCAACAAGCCAAGCCTGTTGTTATAGAAATTAATATAAAATTCATCGTGACTCCGATTGATAAACTGATTTCACCAATATGCACAGAAACCATTTTTGCATCTTTTAGAGTCAAGATAATTTTTCTGAATCCGAATTCAGTGATTTCCAAAAATGCCCATCCCTATGTTATTTTAGGAAATCTCACTCCCTTTAGTTAAGAAGTCCAACTTCTCTTTCATTAAATTTAACTCTTTAAATTTAACTATCTCTACGAGGTTTTAGTAATCCATTACTTGTGTAACCCTCAATGGTTCAGGAATACAGCTAGCCGTGGGCTCACAACTCCTTGTGACTCGGAACAACAATTTCCGACTTACCCATCGAATCATGGTAAGAGCGCCTAGCAACATCGCCCCATGATTCCCTAGGTATTACTGATAGTGCCTGCAAGAACCAGTAGATTCTGGTTAGCGTACAGTACGGTCCCTTCAACCAAATATCCCGATCGAATCAACAACCATTGGTGCATCGAGAGTCGTTCGAGATTTAATAACTATGCATAACATCTTGGAGATCTATTAGTGACATCGCATGTGTTACTAGGAACACCAAGTAACCTAAAACACATCATGTACTCTGGCCAGAGATTCGTCACACTAATATCTCCTCAGATCGCATAGGATATCCACACTCGCAAGTATGTGGTGAATCCTTGACAACAAAGCATCGACTCCTATATGTGTCGTAACTGTACCCAATCCCGACACCTAATGACCCCAATAGAGTCGGTAAACGAGTCAAAGTACAGTACTAGCATATAGAGTCTCAATGATGTTTCAAGTAATAAGGACTAATGGTGTACAACCAAAACCGCGGACTTTATCCACTCGATAAGTGATAACCACTTGGAAAGTTCGAATAGGGTAGTTCGATCATTCATCATATGAATATCCATTTGCATGCTTTGAACATCTCTATGTTCCATACCAATGAAACGTGGTACTCGGCATCGCAAATGCTAGTCTCAATCTTGAGCTATCCTTATCCTTATTTGCGGACGGCTCAATTGACTAGGAACTCTTTAGAATATACAGTGACTATAAGATGTGTTTCATGATAGCCATCCCCATGTGCTACCACATCTTACATACACTATAGTATATTCAAGGTCTTTTATCAAAACAACAATAGTATATCATAATATAACAATATGAAGAAAGATAAAGTCAATACCATTATAAAAGTGTAAATTATATTAAACAAAAGATTGTTTTACATTGAGTCATAAAAACCCTTAGCCACAAGTTGGCTAACCGAGCACCCACTCTTTCAGCAACACCGTAAGACTATGGAAGCCTTCCTTGTACATCCTCTGAAGCACGAAAGGCTTCCAGAGCAACACTGGCATAGGGTCGTGCCTCCTCTACATCTAGTTATAAATCCTCATAGTCCAGCACTAGGTAAAAACAAAACTGTGCCCCTGATGTAACTATTCATCCCTGGCACTAACCAATAAGGTCTAATCTAATACAACTGGTCTAAGAAAACTGCATAGAACTAATCATTCAGCAAAAAGGTATAATTCTAAATCGATTATACAAATATTCTCAGAATCACTGTAGTTGAATACCAATCAACGAAACACTGAAATTATGCTTAGGTAATCCCAAAACTCTCAACTATGTCCCAAAAAACCTTATGCATACTCTGATATCATAAATGTGGTGGCCTTACCCGGATCAACTACTAACCAAGGTCTTAAGCATTTAATAACAAAAATCAGAAAACTTGATCAAAGTTTCTAATAACTAAGCGAAAGACGACTGAAATAAAATATACCCAATAGATGCTTAATCTAGACTCCACCGGTAACCCCTGCTACCAAGCCTTGGTCCACCTGCATACCTGGCCCGATGAATGGGGATGTCCAAGAAACATAACAAAATGGACGTGAGCGAACTAGGCTCAAAACGTAAAGTACGAGTATAGAAACCTAGTATGATGCATGCATATGATTGGGTATTGGTTAACACGATATCTGCTCAGTTTGGGTGCCAATGAGTATGTAGTACCATCTGGGGTCAACTCTGCTAGGTACCTCCACACACTAGTCTGAACCATTTAAGCTCGTAAAATGAGATTCGGGTTACTACATATATTAACATTTAACAAATACCATAAATTATATGTAAAGTATAATAAAAAAAATCAAAATATAATTATTCCTTCGTTAGTTCGATTAATCGAATTTATTTTTACAAAAACCAAAAATCGAACCAATTAACCGAAATTTTCTAAAATTAAAGCCAAAATTTTGAATGAACCGAACCGAATTTTCGAATTCATTCGGTTCGGTCAGTTAACTCAGTTTAACCGATATAATGCTCACTCATAATTCTCTTCAAACCATTAGTTTCAATAGAGATGTGTCTAATACACATTCTCAATCAATTTTATTTCTTTTTTAAAGTATAACGATTTTAGTTTAAATGAAAGTGCATAACATATGAATTATTTATTTGTGTTTCCATATTAACATTAATTAGCTGGTGCATTATTATATAGTATTGAAATATAAATTATAAGAAAAAAAATGATACAAGAAAAATTGACAAGATAAAAAAGGAATTTTGTTCAAAAAAGAAATGTATAATAAAAGAAAGGCCAATACAGAGAAATAAAAACACCAAAAATTTTAGCAAAATAAATAAATAAATAAATAAAAACCATCCATGAAAAAAAATTAAAGAATGAAAATATATAAAAATTAAAAAGAAAAAAATTGAAAATTGTGTTGTGGGGATACCCACAGCATCCCTTACTGTGGGGATGCTCACAGTTGGGGATCCAATCCTATCTAAAACTATGTACATTAATATTACACTAACAACACACACACACACACACATATACACACACACATACACACACACACACACACACACACATATATATATATATATATATATATGAGTTCTTTTATGGTGCTCAACAACTATACATGTCAAAACGGGCCGGAGGGGCGGGCCGGCCCGCAACCCGCCTTTAGGCGGGGCGGGGCGGGCCTCCAAATGCTCAGCCCAACCCAACCCGTCTTGGGCCGCGGGTTGGGCGGGCCGGCCCGCCTACTTTTTTATTAATTTTTTTTATAAAATAAATGTTAATTTTTAAATTCAAAAAAAAAATTAAAAACACTTGAAATGGTAAGAAAATGAAAAATAAAATTTAATCAAATAATTTAATCAATATTAAAAAGTATTACTATTAAAATTTAATAATATATAAAATTAATTAGTAAAAAAAAATATGAAAAAAATTTAAAAATACTACATAGTTTATTATCATCAAAATTCATTCAAAATAAGTTCAATAAAACTAAAAAATATAAATAAAAAACACTAAAAAAAATACAATTTTGCAAAAAAATAAAAATAAAAAAATATTTGGCGGGCCAGCCCAACCCGCTGCTGGCCCCGCCCTAACCCGCGGCCCGCGCGGGCTTTGCCCGTTTGGCCCGCCTCCAAACGGGCTGAGATTTGGCCAACCCAACCCAACCCATTTCCATGTCGGGGCGGGCGGGCCGGCCCGACGGGCCTAGCCCAATTTGACAAGTCTACCAACAACTATGCCCAACTCCGTGCAAACCATGTACAATAGGTGAGTTGACCAGCACAATTGGTGAGTTGACTTATACATGATGGGCACGGAGTTGGGCATAGTTGTTGGGCACCATAAAAGAACTATATATATATATATATATATACATTAAAGTTAAATACTTTTGATTAAATATTTTGGTGCGTTGGTGAACCCTTTATATTATATATTAAAATTAAAAAAATTATTAATTTTTATTCTCCCTAATTTTCTATATTTATATCATTTTCCTTTTATTTATAATTAAATTAATTTTGTACATTTAAAAATTATACTCCCATAATGTTTATTTATTTATTTTTTTAAGTAAACAAGCAATTCATTAAGAAACAATACTCAGATAACTATTAACCGACTAGGTAAAACACCATTTAACCATTCAAATTAAGTTCGAAGATAAAGAGAGTGCTTTTTGAGGAAGGCAATGAGCCACTAAATTTGATGATCTTTGCATGTTTTGTAACAAGATAAAAGCTGGATTTTCAAGAAGTGCTCGAATTTCCAAAGCTATAACAACAGTTGGACCAAGATCCTCTTCCGGCATAGTTATTCCTTGAACCGCCTGAAGCGAATCTGTAAAAATACAAACATTAATAAAACCATGGTGCAAACAAAAATTAATCCATGCCATGGCGGATAGCTTCAGTTTTGCTCCTTACACCGAGCCTGGTCTGGCGGAGCCAGGATTTTTGGTTTATCCGGGCTAAAACTATAAGCTCCCGAATCTTTTAATATTTTCAATTGAGCTACCCGGGCTAATACCAAATTAATCTAAAATTTTTCAAAATTTATATATACAAAAATCTGAAAAAATTTCGGGCCACCCAAGTGTGGCTCCGCCCATGCCTGGATTCCTAATTATTTCTGCCCTAGCTCCTTGTACCAGAACTTGGTCATCTCTGATCACCATTCTCACACTAAACAAATTTTCCGAATGAATACAACCCGCATCAACATCCAATCTCAACTGATTCGAAACTGGAGGCTGCCAAACTGAATCCGATCAACACTGCCATAATTGGTTCAAAGGATTGCATTTGATAATTGCATTTCGAAATATTTCCAGAAACATAATAGCCCAGTACTGAAAATTGATCTCTTCTGCTTTTCTTGCTTGTTCATGAACTCTTTTACAAATTTCATACCACACAACCCACGTCATTGTTACAAACAATTCAAACTCCTCCTGTTTCAATTCCTTAGACAACACAATTCCACATTCCACAAACGAAGCCTTATGAAAGAAAGACAATAATTTCCAAAAAAATAGATTGTTTCCAAATATCCAGAACCCAATGACAAAATAATATGCAATTAGTAGTAGTAGCATAATTGAAATTGCAAAGGGGGAAAATAACGTTCGTCGGAGTCTCGGGACATGGTGCGATAGCAAATTAGCAGCAGTAGTAGGAATAACATCTTTAGAAGCTATCCACATGAATATGCGAATTTTGGAAGGGATTGGAGTTAAGTTATGCATCTCCAAAACATAGCCCGATTTAATCGAGTAAGCGCCATTCAAATTTTCATGCCAAAATCTATAATCTACACACTAACACACCCCATTCTATTCAAAGCAATATTTAAAATAGCTTCAGCTTCATGCATAGGAAAATTCTGTTGGACAAGGATTTCATTCCAAGCACCCTCTGTAGAAATAAAACTGGCCACTTTGATATTTTTTATATATATATAATTATTGTAATCACAAAATACGTGTGCATCCACGTCTAATTTTTTTTATGAAATAAAAATTCACAGCCGCTATCATTCGATGCACACTGAATAATCAGACAGTCTAACACAATAGCCTGCAAACTATGCTAATTAGGTAACTAGGGCGGCCCTTACGGCGAGGGTGAGCTGGGCGATCGCCATGGTATTTTGAGAGAGGGTCCCAATTATTTTTATAAATTATTATAGTATCCATACGATTTTAGTTAATTACATAAAAAAAAAATTACTTGGGAATAAATATACATGACAAGCAAATACAAGCATAATTTAGTCATTTATTTCTTTTAATTCTTGCAAAGTTTATCAAATTTAATTTTCATCTTCAATTTTTCGTAGTGTGCACCTATCACATGCAAGTAATTTTTTTAATTCTCTTATTATTTTATAAATTTGAATTATGTTTAATTTTAATTAAATTGAGAGAGTTGATAATAAAATTGTGGGTTAAAAAGAATTTTTTCCAAGTTAAAATTATTAAAATCTTATTTGAGTACCATAATTAGTCAAGAAATATTAAATGATTTAACAATTATTTTCATTGAAAAAAACACATTTGAGGATACAATAAAACCTCTATAAATTAATAGTCGGGGCCATAAAATTATTAATTTATAAAGGTATTAATGAATCGATAAACGTATTATGTACTAAAAAAAGTTTTTTCATATTATCCAGGTGAAAATGAATGTGTTAACAAGTACAAAATGTTGGAAATGTGCCCATAAAACAGATATTTGTTATTAATTGCTAATTTTAAATAAAAAAATTATTTATTTTATTTTTTGATTGTTTTATGCTATTTTGCTTTAAAATGAATATCTATATAAAATCCATAATATATTATAGTTGTTGTGATTTTATTATATAAAATTGTTATATAATATATTTAAAATATTCATGATTGATTAAAGTACGGATCTTTAATTGGTAATCATTAATGCGGTCTACTGATATTTTGAATGTGAAATTTTTATTCGAACTTTTAGTGTGACACTAAGTAGAGGCATTTTATATTATTTGATTATATAAGACAAGGATCAGATGTGATTTTAGAGTCTTTGTTTAAGTACCATTATAAAAAATTTAATCAACATCATTAAGATGATCTTAAGTAGATCAATCTAAATCCTGAGTAATCATAGACTCCTTGTTTGTATTAATTAGTATCTTGATCTGTTCGTTAAAAGTTATTTTAGTAATAAACTTAATACTTAATTACTTTTTGGAGACTAATAAATACATTCATCTAGGAATATGATTTACAGATACGGAATCCGTAACTTTCGAAAGGATGCTAAAATGGTTTCCTTGAGTATTGGTTCTAGCACTGAACAGTTTGAGCTCTCTAATTCATAATTAGTTTATGAATTAATTGTTCACTAGTGTATCAATGATACTTAAGATTTTAGATACAAACAGAGGGGTAAAACAGTAATTTCATCCAACTCTAATTGTGAACCATGGACGGAGGGTTGATTAACATGTAATGATTATATCGATGGACTATTCAAATATTTGGGTAAGCATGTTCCATATTTCTCAAGAGTGAAGTTTCAGGTTTTTAATGGAGTAACCTTGAAACTAATAAATTAGATAATTAATTAAAGATCTTTAATTAATTTTGTATAAATTTATTGAAGCTTGAGATTATGGGTCCATGGTCCCCAAACCATCTTCATGCAATCACGATGAATACTTTTAAATAATTAATATGATTAATTATTAATACTCACAAATTGATTAAATAATAAATTGTTTATTATTTAATAGAGATATATATTTTATATTTGTAATTTGATTACAAATATAATTTATTTTGGAAAGGGAGAGAATAATTATTTTAGATATTTTTGAGATACTTTGACCACACTACTCAAGTCAATTCAATTCGACTTTTATTGCTCAATGTGAATAGGAATCAAGACCATTTGTAACCCCATATACACCATTATGATCAACCATCATGAGACTATTAAAGAACCATAAAACCAAGGTTAATGACCCTATTTAAGAGCCATGAAAACCCCATCATAAAGGATCATTAGGGCCATGATTAAGGACTTTTATGACCAATTAGTGGGCTGAAAAATGTGTGTCTCTTTAGCTGCCCAAGACCACTGTATAAGCACCTCAATCTTGAAGGAAAATGATATACCATAACACCCCATACCTTCAAGTTTGATAGTTTCATTTTCGAGCTAAATAAAGAGGTGTGGTTCTTGTGTATTTCAATAACTGTCTCATTCTCCTTAGTGAGTTTAGAATTTTTCTAAAAAAATCTAGCAAAGAATTTAGTGAGAAAATTAATAGAGTTAGCCCACACTTTTGTCCATTGGTTGATTCGAAGATTGGTGAGGAAGATTGTAGAACAAAAGCAATTCTTGAGGAGTAGATTGCATAAAAGAAGTCTATAATACATTCAACTTTGGTAACGATTCTTGATTTCATTGTAGAATTTAAGTATTAAATTTATTATAATATTTTGCATGTTTAGTTATTACAGAACTTTTGAAGTTCTTATAAATAAACAAGATCATTTGTTCGATCTATACAAAATTATTTTGTCGTGAAAAATTTTAAAAGTCGTTTAATCTTATTTTTTCACACACTTCCACTGTGCATCGAACATTAAAACCAACACAAAGCTTAGAAGAAATTACAACTAACGCAACTGAAATCTCATTGATGATGAAGTTGAGGATGATATACTATCTTTGGAACTAGTTATCTGATGGCCCCAAAAATATTTGGGTCGGGCCCGACCCAAACTCGATAATCCATGTCAAAGGAGGATAATCCAAAGATCACCAAATTCCATCATATGTCAAAGCCCAAGCCGGATAAAAGCCCAACCAACACAAAAAGGTAATATTTATGGTTCAAGCCCTAACTGTTGAGCCCCTTGGGCCGAGCCATGGTTGGTTAACATAGAGGCCCAACCCACGCCCAACATGGGGAAGTTTTGGTAGACGGAAATATTTGAGGATCTTTAACATATAAAGATAAGTTACAACAAATTTGAGATTTAATCAGATATTAAGTCGGTTCAAGAGTCCTAGCCACCATGGTAACTGAGTTCTACCTACTTTAGTCTTCTACCTTGGGTAGAATTTTGCCCTAACCAGAATTTTACTTGAACAAGGTAACCCACCCCTCCTGCCTCTATAAATACCAGTATTTCTTATGGTTTAATACATTCACTTTTCTCACACGTTCACTCACTTTTATTCTCGCTTTATTACGCTCTTCATCTTCTGATCAAAGACTTAAACATCGGAGGGGTTACGTCAAAAACACTTTCGGCGCCCCCTAACGAAATTTTTGTCTGTGAAGAACCACATCATACCCGACCCGACCCGACCCGCTTTGTGAGAGATTTGGAGATCCGCTCTGCCAGACCGAACTTGAGGTAAAATTTTGGTATTATCGATTGGCACCGTCTATGGGAATTTGAAAAGGAAAGAGTTGAGATGGTTGAAGAGAATGGAGGAAACCCACCCGTCGATCTAGTGGTACTTAATCAACTGGTTACTGCCTCTGTCGAAAGGGTCTTGGCAGATAGGGAGAGGGCCAACCCACCTCCCCCCAACCAAGATGCACAATTGGAGGAGATCAAAAGACTGAAGGAGGAAATGGAACTCTTGAAGAAGAAGCAATCTGGGTATGTAGTTATGCCAATTTAGAACGTCCCTTTTTCCCCGGAGATACTGGATGCGAAACGCCCCAAGAATTTCAAGTTTCCACATATTTGGGAACATGATGGAAAGGGTGATCTGCAAGAGAACCTGTCCCGATTTGAAAATGCAACCCTGTTACACAAGTATAATCAAGTGTCGGGTCTTCCTCACCACTTTGATTGGGCCAGCCCAGCAATGGTTCAACCTACTCCGTCCAAGAGAAATTCAAGAATTCAAGGACTTCAGTAAAGCCTTCCTCCATCACTTCGCCAGTAGCAAGAAATACCCTACAACTAATTTTAGCTTCTTCGTTGTTAAGAAACGAGAGCAAGAGGGCTTACAGGCGTATATTTGAAGATTTTGCGTCTTGGCCCTCGAGGTACCGACCACCACAACTGATTTACTCATTAGCACCTTTATCCAAGGGCATACTACCGAGGATTTCCTTAAATCACTGATAAAAAAACCACCTAACACTCACGACGAATTACTGGCCCGAGTTGAGAAATACGTGAATTTGGAAGAGATGCAAGATGCTCGAACATATCAAAATAAAGACCAGCCCAGAAGCTGTTGGAGAACGCGGCGATCAGATCAATCAAGATTGATACCCGGTGCAGCGGAAGTTTAAAAATTTTATATGGAACGATTCCATAATGGGTATCAAACCTTTACGATTAAATTGTGTGTGTGTAAAAATTAAATAACAATTATAAATTTTTACCTCCAATCTCGAATCGAGATTTATGGACACCAACAGATTGCTCTGCTCTTGTTGTATATCCCTGGAACTGATGGACGAACTGTTCTTCAATCAGGTCCACGAACGGATAATTAATCCCTCTGATAGATTGCACTAGAAAATCTATCAGAAGTTTCTACGAAGAGAATTAACGAATTTGATCCGTTAAACCAGACTGTAATTCAAAATTCACAGGCTGTATTTTCCTGAGCAGAGGGAGAGGGGGGCGGCCACCTTTTAGAAAAATAACTAGGGTTTTCGAAAATTTGTGACCTGTTGTGTGTAATTTCTGTACTGCAATAACTTATTTATAATGTAGGCCACTAACAGCTTAGGGCCCATTAGTCATAAGTTCAAGCCCGACAAGCAAAGCCTGCATGTTCAGAAATTAATATTAAATTCATCATGACTCCGATTGATGAACCGATTTCACCAATGTGCACAGAAACCATTTCTGCACCTTTTAAAGTCAAGATAAATTTTTCTGAATCCGAATTCAGTGATTTCCAAAAATGGCCATCCCTATGTCATTTTAGGAAATCTTACTCCTCTACTCTTAAATAAGAAGTCCAACTTCTTTGTTCATTAAATTTAACTCTTTAAATTTAACTATCTCAACGGGGATTAAAAATCCATTACTCTGTGTGACCCTCAATGGTTCAGGGATACAGCTAGCCGTGGGCTCACAACTCCTTGTGACTCGGAACAACAATTTCCGACTTGCCCATCGAATCATGATAAGAGCGCCTAGCAACATCGCCCCATGATTCCCTAGGTATCACTGATAGTGCCTGCAAGAACCAATAGATTTTGGTTAGCGTACAGTATGGTCCCTTCATCCATATATCCCGATCGAATCAACAACCATTGGTAAATCGAGAGTCGTTCGAGATTCGATAACTATGCAATACATCTTGAAGATCAAATAGTGACATCGCATGTGTTACTAAGAAACCATTTCTTAAAACACATCATGTACTCTGGCCAGAGATTCGTCACACTAATATCTCCTCAGATCGCATAGGATATCCACACTCGCAAGTATGTGGTGAATCCTTGCCAACAAAGCATCGACTCCTATATGTGTTGTAGCTGTACCCAATCCCGACACCTGATGACCCCAATAGAGTCGGTAAACGAGTCAAAGCACAGTACTAGCATATAGAGTCTCAATGATGTTTCAAGTAGTAAGGACTAATGGTGTACAACCAAAACCGCGGACTTTATCCACTCGATAAGTGATAACCACTTGGAAAGTCCGGATAGGGTAGTTCGATCATTCATCGTATGAATATCCATTTGGATGCTTCGAACATCTCTATGTTCCTTACCAATGAAACGTGGTATTCTGCATCGCAAATGCTAGTCTCAAACTCGAGCGATCCTTATCCTTATTATCGGACGACTCAATCGACTAGGAACGATTTAGAATATACAGTGACTATAAGATGTGTTTCATGATAGACATCCCCATGTTCTACCACATCTTACATACACTATAGTATATTCAAGGTCTTTATCAAAACAACAATAGTATATCACAATATAACAACATGAAGAAAGATAAAGTCATTGCCATTAATAAAAGTGTAAATTATATTAAACAAAAGATTGTTAATACAAAGAGTCATCAAAGCCCTTAGCCACAAGTTGGCTCACTGGGCACCTACTCTTTCAATCTCCCACTTGCCCTAAAGGCAACTAGTCATACTACGTAGACCCATTGCTTCGCGATGTTTGTCAAATAATGGTCCTGGCAAGGGCTTAGTAAGTGGATCAGCGATATTGTCTGCAGAGGCCACTCTTTCGACAGTGATGTCTCCTCTTTCCACAATCTCCCGGATGATGTGGTATTTCCTCAGTACGTGTTTGGATCTTTGATGAGACCTTGGTTCCTTTGCCTGAGCAACGGCACCCGTGTTGTCACAGTACACCGGGACTGGACCAACAACTTCAGGAATGACGCCCAACTCTTGGACAAAATTCCTCATCCAAACGGCCTCTTTAGCAGCAGCTGATGCTGCAATGTATTCTGCCTCAGTGGTGGAATCCGCTGTGGTGTCCTGCTTGGAACTCTTCCAAGAGACAGCACCGCCATTGAGCATGAACACAAATCCAGAGGTTGACTTCGAGTCATCCACGTCACTTTGGAAGCTAGAGTCGGTATAGCCTTCCAATTTTAGTTCTCTTCCTCCATATACCATGAACATATTCTTAGTCCTTCGTAAGTACTTAAGAATGTCCTTCACGGCTTTCCAATGCATTTGACTGGGATTAGCTTGATATCTGCTCGTGACACTCAGAGCAAATGCTACATCCGATCTGGTAGATATCATCCCATACATGATACTACCTATGGCTGACGCATATGGTACATGTGTCATTTTCTCTATCTCTTCATCAGTCTTGGGACACATAGACTTGGATAGAGAAACTCCATGACACATGGGTAGATGTCCTCTCTTGGACCCATCCATTGAAAAACGTTTCAATATGGTGTCGATGTAGGTTGATTGAGTGAGTCCTATCATTCTCTTAGATCTATCTCTATAGATCTGTATCCCTAGAATATAGGATGCCTCACCCAAATCCTTCATCGAGAATCTACCTGATAACCATATCTTTGTTGACTGCAACATCCCTACATCATTCCCAATGAGTAGGATGTCATCAACATAAAGTACTAAGAATTTCACAGCATCCTTAACTACTTTCTTGTACACGCATGGTTCCTCCGGGTTCTTGATGAAACCAAAATCCTTTATTGTTTCATCAAATTTCTGGTTCCAACTTCTTGATGCTTGTTTTAGACCATAAATTGATCTCTGAAGCTTGCATACCTTATGCTCGCTTCCCATGGATGTGTATCCCTCAGGCTGCGTCATATAGATCTCTTCCTTAATGTTTCCATTAAGAAATGCAGTCTTCACATCCATTTGTCATATCTCATAGTCATACCAAGCAGCTATGACAATAAGGATTCTTATGGACTTGAACATTGCAACTGGTGAAAAGGTTTCATCATAGTCAACTCCTTGTCTTTGAGTATAACCTTTCGCCACCAATCGCGCCTTGTAGGTCAATACCTTACCATCAGGCCCAAGTTTTCTCTTGTAGATCCATTTACACCCTATTGGAACAATTCCATCGGGAGGATCTACTAAAGTCCAAAATTGGTTTGTATGCATCGAATCTATTTCCGACTGCATAGCTTCAAGCCATAAATTTGAATCCGCATCAGAAATTGCTTCCTTGAAGTTTCTTGGATCACATCCAACATCGGGTTCATCTTGATCCCCTTCAAGAAGAAGACCATATCGAATAGGAGGTCTAGAAGTCCTTTCGGATCTTCTAGGTATAGGCGTGTCTATTAATGGTTCCTGAGGTGTAGGATCATTATTTTGTATTTCGGGTTCTTCTCGAATTTCTTCGAGTTCCATCATCTTGCCTTTCTTATCCAATAAGAACTCCTTCTCCAAGAAGGTGGCATTCCTTGAAACAAACACTTTTGTTTCAGTAGGATAATAGAAATAATATCCGATTGAGTTCTTCGGATACCCTACAAAATAACATAAGGTGGATCGACTATCCAACTTATCTCCCACTGTCTGCTTCACGTAAGCAGGACATCCCCAAATCCTCAAGTACGAATACTTAGGAGCTTTGCCATTCCATAACTCGTATGGTGTTTTGTCCACTGCTTTGGTGTGGACGTTGTTCAACAACAATACCGCCGTTTCAAGCGCGTAGCCCCAAAACAAAGGTGGAAGCTCAGTGAAGCTCATCATGGATCGAACCATGTCCAACAAAGTTCGATTACGACGCTCCGATACACCATTCAGCTGTGGTGTCATAGGAGGAGTACACTGAGAGAGAATCCCATTCTCTTTCAGATAGTCCAAAAACTCGGTACTTAAGTATTCTCCACCTCGATCCGATCGAAGTGCTTTAATACTTTTACCTAGCTTGTTTTCTACTTCAGCCTTGAATTCTTTGAACTTTTCAAATGCTTCAGACTTATATTTCATTAAATATAAATACCCATACCTAGAATAATCATCAGTAAAGGTAATGAAGTAGGTGTGGCCAAATTGAGTACCAATTCTAAATGGACCACAAACGTCTGTATGGATCAAATCCAACAGATTTTGACTACGCTCAGGTTTCCCCTTAAAAGGAGATTTAGTCATTTTTCCTTTCAGGCAGAATTCACAAGTAGGTAGAGAGTTAATATCAGACATATCAAGCATGCCCTCTCCCACTAGCTTGTTCATCCTCCTTGAGGAAATATGACCTAGCCTAGCATGCCATAGGTTTGCCGGGTTTTGACTATCGATTTTCCTTTTGTTTGTTGTTGCCGGTTTATCAACATAATTTATTGGAACGTCTTTTAGTTTTAAGTTATATAGATCGTTTTCAAGTTGTCCATTTCCAATCAAACATTCATTCTTGTAAATATTGCAAATCTCATTCACAAAATTGCAAGAATAACCATCTCTATCAAGCATAGAAACAGAAATAATGTTTTTAATCAAATCTGGAACAAATAAAACATCTCTCAAAAGTAACTTAAAACCGTTCTGCAAAATTAAATAAATATCTCCCACAGCTTTAGCTTCAACTCTGGAACCATTTCCGAGCCTCAGCTGGGTCTCACCCATCCTTAGCTTATTACTTCTTGTCATCATTTGCAACCCATTGTAAATGTGAGATCTGTATCTGGTATCCAATACCCAAGAAGTAGTATTAAGTAAAATATTTATTTCAATGTAAAACATACCCTTTGCAGTTCTCAACTGTTCGAGGTATTCCTTGCAGTTACGTTTCCAATGACCGGGTTTCTTGCAGTAATGGCAAACTTGTTTAGACTTGTCGAATTTTGCATGTAACATTTGGCCTTGAGATCATGGTCCAACCATTTCTCTAATTCGGCCAACCTTTCGGCAGTCACATTAGCTGAGGCTGTTTTCGGAGAAGCCTTTTCTAACACTTAGAAAATCTTTTCCGAACTCATGAAAATCTTAACTTATGGAACCATTCCGTATAGTTGCGCCAGAAAGTTTGTTTTGTTCGAGAACATGTGGATTACGAATTCATTGTAATGAAATACTGAGTTGAAACAGACAATAATCGATGATTGTTTAATAAATTTACTAAGACATAAAATAGGCGAAATTTATTTTATGAATCTCACTCCCACTATTTTAACGATTTCACTACCCTCTAGTGAAAACGGGAAACTGTTTCCTTAGTGAGAACATGGAGTCCAATTGACAAACTATGGTCCCGAATAATATCAGCCAACCATAATTTTCAAAAGGTTGAGCCCAATTGCTTCCAAAGCAACCTCCACGTTTTTACCTCATGTCCAATAAAGGCCCAATAATATGACGCCGTTTATTGTGACATGTCAAGATGACCCATCAATATTAAGTTGTGATGGACGGTCGCCATGTGGATCCCCCAATAATATGAGCCGATCCCATGGGAGTTCCACATAACTTACAACATGTGTCGATCCAATGTACAGCTTTCCGACGAACGGGCCCCCCCAATAATATGAGCCGGACCGTATCCGCGGGTAGCATCTCATACATTGATCGTTGATGGAAGGTAGGAACATTTAAACAAATTTAAATTTCCTTTATTTATCTTGATATCAATTTTAAATCATATTTAAAATGAGGGATTTTAATTTTGAAAATTTGTCTCATCATTTTTAAAATTTTGTATGCTTGCCGGATTCATAAAATTTTGTCTAAAACATGCATACTAACAATAATATCATATATTATATAGGATGATCGATTCCATTTCTAATCGACCCGTGGTTGCCAATCACGAGTCTTAGTCCAATTTTAGGTAATATGCAGTATGCAATGCAATCCTATTACATTAGCTTCCAATTTACATTTCTTCTGTCTTTATTGTCTGCTGGGCCCACCTCCATCTTCAAATCTTCATCTCCCACTAAATCTAATGTATTTACAATAAATAACAATGACAAGTAGGGGATACATTTTTAAGGGGTGGGAACGGGCCATAAACCAAGCCCACTTTTATTACATATGACAGTTCATATTGGGCCATAAACCAGGCCCATTAATAAATCCAACAACAATAAAAACAAATGTAAATTCCTAACATACACCTACAAAATTGGTCATGGCAATCGATCATCCTTATCCAATAACATTTAATTCAAAATTAATTTATTGGATAACATGCAATGACAATTTAAATTTAAAAGGATAAAATCATATTTCATATATAAAATCTTATTTTACATACAAAATCATATTTTATCTTTTTATCAAATAAAATCATATTTTATCTATAAAATCCAATTTTATACATAAAATCATATTTTACTCAATATATCCATAAGATCATATCTTATCATCAATTGTACCAAAAATAATTAATTTCAAAATTCAATTTAACGGATAAAATATTTAAATTTTCCAAAAATTCAAATTTATCCAAAAATCAATTTTAAAATTTTCGGACTCGAACAATTCGATCCGACGCCTCGTGGACAATCAAAAACAATTTTCGATCGGACCAAAAATAGAATTTTAACATATTAAAATTTAATTTTAAAATTAAAAAATTAATTTTTTCGCGGGCCGCCCGGGACACTCCCGGGCTGCCCGCGCCTCGGGCCGGGCAGCGACGATCACTGCCCTGGGCAGCGATCACGTCGCTGCCCATGGGCAGCGATCACGTCGCTGCCCATGGGCAGCGATGGTCGCTGCCCAGCGCAGCGCCGTGCGCTGCCCGGGGCAGCGACCATCGCTGCCCGGGTTTTTGCCCGAAAAAAAAAATTTTATTTTTAAAATATTTATTTTGTTTCAAAAACCGAGGCTTAAAAATTTTTTGTACAATCGATTAATTTAATCGCTTGATCTGAGCAACCTGGCTCTGATACCACTGTTGGAGAACGCGGCGATCAGATCAATCAAGATTGATACCCGGTGCAGCGGAAGTTTAAAAATTTTATATGGAACGATTCCATAATGGGTATCAAACCTTTACGATTAAATTGTGTGTGTGTAAAAATTAAATAACAATTATAAATTTTACCTCCAATCTCGAATCGAGATTTATGGACACCAACAGATTGCTCTGCTCTTGTTGTATATCCCTGGAACTGATGGACGAACTGTTCTTCAATCAGGTCCACGAACGGATAATTAATCCCTCTGATAGATTGCACTAGAAAATCTATCAGAAGTTTCTACGAAGAGAATTAACGAATTTGATCCATTAAACCAGACTGTAATTCAAAATTCACAGGCTGGATTTTCCTGAGCAGAGGGAGAGGGGGGCGGCCACCTTTTAGAAAAATAACTAGGGTTTTCGAAAATTTGTGACCTGTTGTGTGTAATTTCTGTACTGCAATAACTTATTTATAATGTAGGCCACTAACAGCTTAGGGCCCATTAGTCATAAGTTCAAGCCCGACAAGCAAAGCCTGCATGTTCAGAAATTAATATTAAATTCATCATGACTCCGATTGATGAACCGATTTCACCAATGTGCACAGAAACCATTTCTGCACCTTTTAAAGTCAAGATAAATTTTTCTGAATCCGAATTCAGTGATTTCCAAAAATGGCCATCCCTATGTCATTTTAGGAAATCTTACTCCTCTACTCTTAAATAAGAAGTCCAACTTCTTTGTTCATTAAATTTAACTCTTTAAATTTAACTATCTCAACGGGGATAAAAAATCCATTACTCTGTGTGACCCTCAATGGTTCAGGGATACAGCTAGCCGTGGGCTCACAACTCCTTGTGACTCGGAACAACAATTTCCGACTTGCCCATCGAATCATGATAAGAGCGCCTAGCAACATCGCCCCATGATTCCCTAGGTATCACTGATAGTGCCTGCAAGAACCAATAGATTTTGGTTAGCGTACAGTATGGTCCCTTTATCCATATATCCCGATCGAATCAACAACCATTGGTAAATCGAGAGTCGTTCGAGATTCGATAACTATGCAATACATCTTGAAGATCAAATAGTGACATCGCATGTGTTACTAAGAAACCATTTCTTAAAACACATCATGTACTCTGGCCAGAGATTCGTCACACTAATATCTCCTCAGATCGCATAGGATATCCACACTCGCAAGTATGTGGTGAATCCTTGACAACAAAGCATCGACTCCTATATGTGTTGTAACTGTACCCAATCCCGACACCTGATGACCCCAATAGAGTCGGTAAACGAGTCGAAGCACAGTACTAGCATATAGAGTCTCAATGATGTTTCAAGTAGTAAGGACTAATG
The DNA here is from genome assembly GCF_033568475.1 of Henckelia pumila. Lineage (NCBI taxonomy): Eukaryota > Viridiplantae > Streptophyta > Magnoliopsida > Lamiales > Gesneriaceae > Henckelia > Henckelia pumila. The sequence goes on along the minus strand of NC_133121.1, from coordinate 191,188,019 downwards.
GTGTACAACCAAAACCGCGGACTTTATCCACTCGATAAGTGATAACCACTTGGAAAGTCCGGATAGGGTAGTTCGATCATTCATCGTATGAATATCCATTTGCATGCTTCGAACATCTCTATGTTCCTTACCAATAAAACGTGGTACTCTGCATCGCAAATGCTAGTCTCAAACTCGAGCGATCCTTATCCTTATTATCGGACGGCTCAATCGACTAGGAACGATTTAGAATATACAGTCACTATAAGATGTGTTTCATGATAGACATCCCCATGTTCTACCACATCTTACATACACTATAGTATATTCAAGGTCTTTATCAAAACAACAATAGTATATCACAATATAACAACATGAAGAAAGATAAAGTCATTGCCATTAATAAAAGTGTAAATTATATTAAACAAAAGATTGTTTATACAAAGAGTCATCAAAGCCCTTAGCCACAAGTTGGCTCACTGGGCACCTACTCTTTCAGAAGCCCTAAGAGCACAAAGCCATCAGGAGCCCCCGGGCCGAGCATTCATTTTGAACAAAATTTCTAGGGAAATTCGCCGCCTATACACTACTTAAAGTGAGTAAATTTCGAGCCCTACAGATTTGCGAAGACCGACGCCTTTTATATTGGCCACAAGGAAGCGATCGAGGACCACAAAAAATAGGTCCAAAAAATACTGTGATTTTCACATTGAATACGAACATTCTAATGAAGAATGTAAACATCTAGACCATGAGATTGAAATAATAATGCAACAAGACTCGAGAATGAAGGAGATATTAGCACAAAGACCAAGAGGATACCAACCACTGAAGAGGAGTCGGGACGGACCCGAACAGCCGGGACAGAAGAAGAAAAAGTACGAGTTGCCTAGGGAACAATCCCCACACCTGAACCAAAATCCATTGGGAAATAACAGAGGACAACCTCACCTCGGCGAGGATTTATCCACATGATCCTGAGTTAGTTTTCAGTTTGATCCTTTCAAATTTCCATTAGTTTCAATCAGATTCCAGTCTTTAAATTTCTATTATTTTCAGTTAGATTCCCTATTTAAATTTCCATCATTTTCAGTCAAAAGATAGTTCGTAAATATCTGCTATTAATTGAAAATTCTAGATATCACAATAAAAAGAATTTTATTTTTCTTTTTTCGTACGAATAAACTATAATTCCATTAACTTGGAAACAAAAAACAAGTCCATTAACTTGACAAAAATTTTAAGCCCGACCAGCTCAGCACTATAAGCCCATTAAATTGGCAACAAAGACAAGTCCATTAACTTGGAAAAAAATCATAAGCCCGACCAGCTCGGAACTATAAGCTCATTAACTTGGCAATGAAGACATTAACTTGGTAAAAGTCATAAGCCCGACCAGCTCAGTACTATAAGCCCATTAACTTGGCAAGAAAGACAATTCCATTAACTTGGCGAAAATCATAAGCCCGACCAGCTCGGTACTATAAGCCCATTAACTTGGAAACGAAAACAAGTCCATTAACTTGGAAAAAATCATAAGCCCGACCAGCTCGGCACTATAAGCCCATTAACTTGGCAATGAAGACAAGTCCATTAACTTGGCAAAAATCATAAGCCCGACCAGCTCGGCACTATAAGCCTGTTAACTTGTCAACGGAGACAAGTCCATTAACTTGAAAAAAATCATAAGCCCGACCAACTCGGCACTATAAGCCCATTAACTTGGCAACGAATACAAGTCCATCAACTTGGCAAAAATCACAAGCCCGGCAAGCTCGGCACTATAAGCCCATTAACTTGGAAAAAATCACAAGCCCGACCAGTTCAGTACCATGTAAGCCCACACAAATATTGCATATGAAAAACCAGTTCAGATATTGTCGAATTTACTTAGTCATTTCACAATTTTTAAATTTGTATGTTTGCACGGAACCTAGTGCTCAGGAACCTCCAAGATTTACTTGATTATTTTCTGACTAGGGCATAAATATGTGTTCGTACTTTTACCACATGCCTGGATTTTTGTGTCTGTTCGGATTTTTTAACATGTGCTTGCATTTTTTATATGCTTGATTTTTTCTCCACACAACATATATGTGCTTGAACTTTTACAATAGTGGTTTTATGCATACTAAGGCTCGGGATTGTCATCATCCAGTTCGGGGATATGATTTTTTACTCAGTGAATTTCAGAGTTTTCATTTCGTTCTCGAGATTGTCATCATCCAGTTTGGGGTCAGACCAAACTATTTGGTCTAAGCTTCATACTTCCTTTAGACCAGAAGGGGAAGGTACTATTGATTCCCCCAAAAATATTTGGGTCTATTCCGACCCGAACCCGATAATCCATTTCCAAGGAGGATAGTCCAAAGATTACCAAATTCCATCATTTTTCAAGGCCCAAGCCGGATAAAAGCCCAACCAACACAAAAATGTAATATTTATGGTTCAAGCCCTAACTGCCGAGCCCATTGTTCCGAGCCATGGTTGGGTAACATAGAGGCCCGACCTGGGCCCAACATGGGGAAGTTTTGGTAGTCGGAATTATTTGAGGATCTTTAACAGATAAAGATAAGTTACAAAAATTTGAGATTTAATCAGATATTAAGTCGGTTCAAGAGTCTTAGCCGCCATGGTAACTGAGTTCTAACTACTTTAGTCTTCTACCTTGGGTAGAATTTTGCCCTAACCAGAATTCTACTTCAACAAGGTAACTCACCCCTCCAGCCTCTATAAATAACTGGTATTTCTTATGGTTTAATACATTCATTTTTGCTCACATGTTCACTCACTTTTATTCTCGCTTTATTACGCTCTTCATCTTCTGAGCACTGACTTAGACATCGATGGGGTCACGCCAAAAACACCTTTGGCTCCCTCTAACGAAGTTTCCGTCTGTGCAGAACCACGTCATACCTGACCTGACCTGCTTTGTGAGATATTTAAAGATCTGCTCTACTAGACCAAACCCGAGGTAAAATTTGGTATCATCATTATCCAAATAAAAGGATTCATTGAGAAAACAACTCTTCACAATTTTTTGTCACAGTTCGAGAATGCAACACCAGGGCTTTTTGATGCAATGAGAAATGTTAGAGATGAAATTTAAGTAGAATCACATTTCAATTAGATTTAAATTTCAATAAAAACAAATAATAATATAATCACATTTTACTAACTTGTCCTGGTTATATTTTGTAATTTTATAGGATTATTAATTTATGATATTGATGGAACCATATACTTATATAAGGGTCTTTCAAAAATATATTATCTTATTAATTTATCTAAATCATTGATTTAATAAACTATCACAAGTCGGGACTGAGAAAAATATTATTTTCAAGAGGTTATTAACTATTGAGTATTAATTTAGAGAGGTCTTACTGTATTTCATATGAAGATATAATTGATGACTTTGCTTTTATAAAAACTAGTATCTCACCCATGCGATGCACATTTTGTGTTGTGTATATAACGATTAAAAATTACAGAGTGTGAAATATTGAGTTTGTAATTAAATAGTAAATACAAAATCTAAATTAAAACTCACTAAAATATATTTTTTTTAAAAAGTGAAAAATATTATTACAAATTTTGAAAACAGTCCTAAAATGCAACATTTGTAGTTGAGTTTCTTTCATTGTCATCATGATCACATATTAAAATTTAAGACACTTTGGATTTGTAATCCAAGATACATCGACATACAGCTGACCATGACTGAAAATAAGTTTACTTAAAAAAAAGTCTCACATGTGATAATGATTGTCCTTGAATTTTGTTAATTGTCATTGCATATGAAACAATTAAGGAAAATTATCTTCGATGGAACTTGAAAGGAATTCTTGGATCAAATGGAGTTAACGACATTCTTGGAATAAGAACTTTATGACCCGCATTACTTCCGATAAGAATTTTTCCTTCCAAAACATGGTTTTCGAGCTTCGAGATAATCAATCTAGTACCATTTCATAATCCAAGATAATGATTGACCGCTAAATTCGGTATCAACTAGCAAGTGCACTAGTTCAAGTAATAGTAAGTGGACAATGAGTCCAAATATCAATCCAACAGGGACTGTAGTCAATTCTAAAGATTTAATTATTTAACTTAATCTAGACAAAATAATAAAAATATGAGTTCGAAGAATTAAATAAAAATTTAATTACTAAAAACAATAAGAATTAAAATAGCTTAAAGAATAAATTTAATTAAAATAAGACAACCAAGACACAAAGGTACCAAACAAATTATGCAAACAAGTGGCAAATCTAGGATCCAGATTTAATCTTAAATCACAACGAATTTTCCTAATTTATTTAACAGTCTATTTCTAGAACAATTATACATATTCAAATATTGACGGATCAATCTTTCATAATTCAAATCAAATTCAAATGCATTGGGAATTATGAGAATTCAGTTTTCACATAAAACTGCATATTGAAACCGAATACTATTTGTGGGGACCTCGGGAGCTAATCTCAGCATAAGGAGCAACTATAATTTAAACATAATTAACTCAAAATCATCAACCAAGCATGAAAGAAAAGAACAAAATTTTTTTTATATAGGGTGACTCGCTCGAGCGAGCACATGGTGCGCTCGAGCGAGCACCACTTGGGTCCAGCCCACCTTGGCTCTCTCGAGTGCACCCGGCTGCACTCGAGCGAGCTCAGCTCTTCCCGGACTGCTGAAATTCTTATCTTTTGCTGATATTGGTTGATTTTCTGATGTCTAACCATCTACAAATGTTAAATATGATTAACAATGTAAGAAACATGATAACGCAACATAAAACATGAAAACAATATTTGTTCCTCATAAGTTCTTTCAAAGGTTAATATCAATTGTACAAAACTCAAACATTACTACAACATAAGTCTAGTTTAAGTATTTCACAAGTTCTAGAATGTACAAGAAGTTTGACAACAAACTCTAATCCAAAACCTGAAGTCACCATGTTCTAATCTTTCTATCTCGAGCAATTCACGACATCTCTATCCAGCTCCAGTCCCATCTATTGTCATGCACACATACAAAACACAGGAATAGCCGGATAACTCCGGTGAGAATAAAATCCCAGTATAAATAACAAACATGCAATATAATAAACATGAATGAAATGCATGTTTCAAAAGTAAGCTATCAAATCTGATAACAATAGAATCTCGGTTCTTGGGATCCCGAAAAATAAAATTCTCAACCAATCACAAACTCACCCAATCGAGGTGCGTCAAGCATCTTATTTCCCCTAACTTTGGTGCAACTATAGTGAGTCATCTAGCTCTGGAAGTAAATCTACATTCTGTGTCACTCAACTATAGCCCTCCAAACATCATCTGCACTTTAGGCCAATCAGCCCTCTATGCTTTTCAGGTTGGAGTTCAAGATGAATGCAACATAATCTGAATGCATTAAATACTATAAAACGTCTTGAACAAGTAATCAAATAATCAATCCAAGCAATAACAATCCTTAAAATCACATAAAAGCATATAAGCAAACAAGTATGTGATTTAAAAGGGAATACTCGAGAATCATATCTATCTCGAGTGTTCTATCCCATCTAGATTAGCTATCCTTTATACCTTTATATCTCGAGTCTGAAATTAAGTCAAATTTGAGAATACATCAATGAATTCATATCATAATCTGCTCAAGTTCTCAATCCAAACTTCAAGTGAAAATGACTTCAAACCTTCTTCAACTCTTTGCCGATTCAATTCCGGATTTCCCGAGCTCGAAACTTCAATACAATGCTGAAATGAAATGTTTAGAACTATGAATATCAGCTTATAAATCAATACAATACACAGCTCATTCAACAAGTTCAAATGTGTAGAAATTCTGAAATCGGCGGCGTAACGGCTAAAAACCAGCAATCCAAACTCAAATATAACAACATATCAATCATTTCCCAACTCAAACCAACATATATAAATATGTATATACACGTCCAAAAATCAATTCAGAATTGGAAGTGTTCAACTTTTGCTCTAAAAATTCATAAAAAATTCAATCGGCGTTCTTTCTCCGATCCGTATGCAAATACGTAATCTTAACTAGTTCATAAACATATATAATCAAGAATAATTAAATTCCATCTTCAAATTAAAAATCAAATATGAGAGAACTCAATAAAATTTGTATCAAAACGTAGCTCACGGAGCGGTGATCGCAGATATATCTTTATCTCGAATTTCGGATCACAAATTATCGGAGCTTTGAAGACTAAAAATGGCGTCTTCCTTATTTTTGTTCTCTTCCCTTCTTTTATTCTGATATTAACGTGTAATGAAGGAGATAAGTCAAGTGTAAATGAGATATATATAACATATTTGCAGTTTAGTCCCTGAAATTTGGCATAATTGCAATTCAAATCCCGAAAAAGCGATTTAATTCAATTTCAATCCTAAATAATTTAAGAATATTAGAATTTAAATCTTAAATCTATATATTCCCAAATTAAATATTATTGAATTAAAATTAAATAATCTTGGGCCTTACATTTCTCCCCCTCTAAGATATGATTTCGTCCCCGAAATTGCATGCAATCTGTATACACATAAGATAATGAAATAACAGTAAACTGAATAAGAACTCACATCAATGAAACAACTCAGGAAATATCTGTCTCATGTCTGACTCAGTCTCCCAAGTCTCTTCTTCAGTGCCATGTCGACTCCACTGAACTTTAACTAACTGAATCGTCTTGTTTTTGAGCTATTTTTCTTTACGGTCAAGAATCTGAATAGGCTGCTCAAAATAGCACAAAGTTTCGTCAAGTTCAGATTCATCAGGTTGAAGAATATGGGAAGGATCAGGCTGATACTTTCGAAGCATAGAGACATGGAATACATCATGAATACCAGACAAAGATGGAGGAAGAGCGATTCGATAAGAAAGATCGCCTATCTTCTCGATAATCTCGTATGGACCGATAAAACGTAGAGATAACTTCCCTCTCTTTCCAAATCTGATTGCACCTCTAAATGGAGAAATCTTCAAGAATACTATGTCTCCCTGATCGAAAGATAGAGGTCGTCGTATGATATTCGCATATTTCGCTTGTCTGTCTTGAGCTATTTTCATTATTTTCTGAATCAACTTCACTTTCTCAGTCATGTCACGGATCATATCAGGTTTGATATCAAGTAATTCTGAGATATCATCCCAGTACAACGGTGATCTACATTTCTTTCCATACAGTGCTTCAAATATTGGAGTCATTTCAATGCTGGTTTGATAGTTGTTATTATAAGAAAATTCTGAAAGTGGTAATGAATCTTGCCACGTAGTGCCAAAATCTAGCACTACAGCTTTAAGCATCTCCTCAAGTGTCTGGATAGTCCGCTCTGACTATCCATCTGTCTGAGGATGATATGCAGTACTCAAATGAAATTGAGTACCTAGAGCTTGCTGTAAGCTATGCCAAAAGTGTGATGTAAATCTAGGGTCTCGATCTAAAACGATAGATTTAGGCACACCATGTAATCTTACCACTTCTCTGACGTAAATTTATGTCATCTGATCATGTCTATACTTCATTCTATACGGAATAAAAACATGCTGATTTCGTCAATCTATAGATAATCACCCAAATAGCATCACAACCTCAGGATGAACGTGGTAGCTGTGTAACGAAATCCATGAAAATGTGATCTCATTTCCATTTTGGAACGGATAAGCTATGCAATAAACCACCTGGCTTCTTTCTTTCAGATTTTACCTGATGGCGATTAAGACATCTGGATACAAAATCAGTCACATCTGACTTCATCTGTTTCCACCAATACTGTGTCTTCAGATCATTATACATTTTTCTACCATCAGGATGAATATTGAATCTACTGCTATGAGCCTCTCTCATAATCTGTTGTTTCAAGTCTGAAACATCTGGCACAACAAGTCTGTTATTCACATATAAAACATCATCAACACTGACCTGATATTCAGATTGATGCCCAAATCATACCATTTCAATCGACTTCTGAATATTTTGATCAACCTTATGTGCTTCTTTGATTCGTATCAACAACTCTGGCTCAGCTCTAATAGCACAAACTCTGATAGGCTGCATATCTGTTTCAAATACCAATCCAGAAATACAACAATCTTCTACCAAATGAGATACATCTATCGTAGACAAGAATAAAAACATACCTTTCTACTCAAGGCATCTGCAGCTGCATTAGATTTCCCTGGATAGTATTTAATCTCGCAATCAAAGTCTTTCAGTAAATCTATCCATCTTCGTTGTCTCATATTCAGTTCTGAGTGCGAAAACAGATATTTCAAACTTTTGTGATCAGAATAGATTTCAAACTTCTCATCTTACAGATAATGTTGCCATATTTTCAATGCAAAGACGATAGCGGCAAGCTCCAAATCATGGATAGGATAACGATTTTCGTGTGGCTTTAATTGTCTCAAGGCATAAACAATAACATGGCATCTCTACATGAGCACACATCCAATTTTCCTGTAAGAAGCATCACAATATACAACAAAATCACCAGTACCTGATGGAATCGTCAATACAGGTGCACTAGTAAGCCTCTTCTTCAAGTCTAAGAAACTAGCTTCACAAGCTTCAGTCCAGACATACGGCATATTCTTCTGAGTCAATTGTGTAATAGGCTTCACAATGCTGGAAAAATCTCTGATAAATCTGCGGTGGTATCCTGCTAAGCCCATAAAACTCCATATTTCTAGCACTAAGGTTGGTCTAGGCCAATTGATCACAGCCTCAACCTTGCTTGGATCGACTGAAATTCCATCACCTGAAATAATATGCCCAAGAAACACAACTTTCTGCAACCAAAACTCACATTTCGATAACTTGGCATATAATTTCTCATTTCTCAAAGTCCGTAATACGATTCTGAGATGTTCAACATGATCATGCACATTCTTGTAATATATCAAAATATCATCAATTAATATAATGACAAATTCATCCAAATATTTCTGAAATACTCTATTCATCAATCCCATAAATACTGCAGGAGCATTGGTTAAACCAAAAGACATGACAATAAATTCATAATGACCATACCTTGTTCTGAAAGCAGTTTTAGGGATATCTTCATCTCGAACTCTCAGTTGATGATATCCAGATCTCAGATCGATCTTGGAATATATAGCTGAACCCTGAAACTGATCGAACAAATCATCTATTCTGGGCAAAGGATATTTATTATTTACTATGGCCTTGTTCAATTGCCGATAATCAATACACAACCGCATCGAACCATCTTTATTTCGTACAAAAAGTACCGGAGCGCACCAAGGTGAAACTCTTGGCCTAATGTACCCTTTGGCCAATAAATCTTCCAACTGATCTTTTAACTCCTTCAATTCAATAGGTGTCATCATGTAAGGAGCTTTATATATCGGTTGCGTACCTGGCATTAACTCGATACTGAAGTCTATTTCCCGCACTGGAGGCAATCCAGGAATTTCATCTGGGAAAACATCAGCAAATTCATGCACCACTGGTATATCTGTCACTGCTGGACTCTTTTTCAATACATCTACTGCATAAACCAAAAATCTTTATGCCCCTCTCTGCAATAAACGGGTCATAGATAACACAAATATCAAAGGAATCTTGGCTCGAGAACCCTTACCGTAGAATTTCCACTCTTCTTCCATTTCAGGTCTAAACCTGATCACTTTCTGGAAACAATCCATGGTCGCCCTATACTTGGTTAACATGTCTATGCCAATAATACAATCTAAATCTGATAATCCAAGTAATATGCAATCCAAATCAATCACATTTTCGTCATATTGTAGTGCACAATGTCTAATCAATCTAACAGATACAATACCTTCACCCAAAGGTGACGAAATAGAAACAATAGTAGGCAATGGCTCAGACGATAAAGAATTCATCATAACAAATTTCTCAGATATGAATGTATGTGATGCACCTATATCTATCAAAACATAAGCAAGATAACCAAAGATAAAGCAGTTACCTTCTATAACATCGTCAGGTGTTGCCTGAGCCTGCTCCTTAGTCAATGCAAACACTCTTGTCTGTTGTCTAGGAGGTTGAGTCACAATCTGGCTTCCTCATGGTCTAGATTGTTGTTGTGGCTGAAATGAATGCACTGCTTTCCTTTTTGCCTGAGGTACTGGTCGAGATGAACTTGCACCTGTTGCTCGGTCTGTTGTTCTTTGGGGGAACACCTTGTCATAATGACCTGGTTGGCGACAAATATTGCAATTACCCAATACTCCTCTACACTGATCGGTAGCATGTCGTCCACCACACTTACCACAATACACTCCTGAATCACTGGACCTCTGACCTGCACTAAATTGCCTCTGTCCACTTGAACTGGAAGAACTACTGCCAGACTTCTTAAACTGTTTACCTTTCGGACGAAATATAGAATCCTTTCTGCCACAGCTTCCACCCTCAAATCTGTAAGGTTGTTGCTGAAACGGTGGCGGATTCTTTGGCAATGTTGCTGGTACTGGCTGTTGAGATGGTTGTGGAATAAACGGTGATCCTCTTTGTCTTAATAGACATGCCTCTGCTCCCTTAGCTCTATTCAGTGCATCATCAAAGGTATTGGGTCGCCCACTGTTCACCAAAGTGGAAACATATGGATTTAAGCCATTGATAAACTGATCCACCATGGCTTCATCACTTGCTGCTATATGTGGGGAAAATTTCAAAAGGCTAGAAAATTTGGCCACATATTCTTCTATATTCAGTTGATTCTGTCTCAAACTCACAAATTCTGCTCCTTTGTCTTTTTTGTAGGAGACTGGGAAAAAAAGTTGATAGAATTCAGTTTTAAATACTGACCAGATGATATTCGTACCTCGATGTTTCAGTGCTTTCTTTGTTGTAATTCACCAACTTTTGGCAACTTCATGAAGTTGATGTACTACCAATCTGATACGACGATAATCTGAATAGTCAAGTGATTCAAACAGCTGTTCTATATCTTCTAGTCAATTCCCACAATCAACTAAATTCTCTGTTTCTTTCAGCGATGGCAGTTTGAACGACTGAAAACTTTTCAACAATGTCTCCATCGGAGTTTCAGTAGCATCCATCTGAGCAGTCAATGTACTACCCTGTGCATTCTGAGGTTTTTCCACTGGCTGTGGTATATTCGGTTGTTCTGGCTGAGGAATAGCCACTGTCTCTCTAGTCACTGGTGCTTTACGTGGAGGCATATCTGATTTTCAAACATATTAGTGCATAACAAAATATCATATTCTGCAATTTATTCCATCCTATCTGATTAGAATTCTCATGCGTTCTCATGAGAATTCAGGTTCTGATCGAGGATAATCTGGAATAATATTGCACATAGAGCATGCAGTGGCAATGAAAGCACATACTTATGCAATCAGATAATTCTTGCAATAACAAAGCATGCTCATATATAATGCATATAATTAGATACAACATGTAATCTCTTGAAATATAAATCAATCAGACAGACTCAATCTATCCCGCTCATTAACTTCTATCTCAGTCCAGAACCTATGCTCTGATACTACCTGTTGTGGGGACCTCGGGTGCTAATCTCAGCTTAAGGGGCAATTATAAGTTAAACATAATTAACTCATAATCATCAACTAAGCATGAAAGAAAAGAAATTTTTTTTTATAGGGTGGTTCGCTCGAGAGAGCGCATGGTGAGCTCCAGCAAGCACCACTCGGGTCCAGCCCACCTTGGCTCGCTCGAGCGCACCAGGCTGCGCTCGAGCGAGCTGAGCTCTGCCCGGACTGCTGAAATTATGATCTTTAGCTGATCTTGGTTGATTTTCTAATGTCTAACCATCTACATATGTCAAATATATTAACAATGTAAGAAACATGATAACTCAACATAAAACATGAAAACAACATCTTTGTTCCTCATAAGTTCTTTCAAAGGTTATTATCAATTGTACAAAACTAAAACATTACTACAACATAAGTCTAGTTGAATTATTTCACAAGTTTTATAATGTACAACAAGTTTCACAACAAACTCTAATCCAAAACCCGAAGTCACCACGTGCTAATCTTTCTATCTCAAGCTATTCACGATGTGAGACCTCTGTTCTATTCCTCTAAGAATAATATAATGTAAACCAACATCAAGGATAATTCAAAAGTCAAGGCAAGACAATAAATTTTTTTTAAAACAGGACTACGCTCGATCGCATGAACTCGTGCGATCGAGCGCACCATTCATGCCTCAAGTACTGCCGGAGAAAACTCAAGCGTTGCGCTCGATCCTATGAACTCGTGGGATCGAACGCACCAATTCTTGCAAAGTCTCTGCCTCAACACTTTCAAGGGCCGCGCTCGATTGTGTGAACTCGCGCGATCGAGCGCGTGCTCTGCCCAAAAAATTCAGAAATAGAACATTCTATAAATCAATCTTCAACAACATTTCAAATTAGAAATTAAAACATGCAAACAACAATCTTCGATAACCAAAGTCGACTTATTCAATACAACAAGACAACGAAGTTCAATATCTAAACATGCTCCAACATAACTAGGTAGACACATGCTGACACGACTTCTAAACCAAGTGCCATGACTAACTCTCCCTCTTGTTGCTAACCAGGTCTTCGCTGACTTGATCCTGCCCCACCTGTTGCCAAGTACACATACAAAACAAAGCAACAGCCGGATAACTCCGGTGAGAAAGATATTCCCAGTAAAAGCAACATAACAAGTAATACAACAACAAAAATGCTTTCAAGGCAACGACGTAATAAATAGCAACGTAATAAAATGCATGTCTTTAAATCGGGATATCAATTTTAATAAACGAGGGATTGCTGCTGTGCTTTTGGTATCCCGAGGATGAGATCACGTAACGACTCACCGACTCTCCCAATCGAGTTGGTGCTACGTATCCCACTCCCTTAGACTTTGGTGCGACTATAAGGAGTATGCTGACTCTAGGTGAACCTCTACACCCAGGCCACTCACAGTATAGCCCCCAAAACGTCTAAACAAAAAGGGATGTTCTGTCTGCTGAAATCAAATGTTTGGTTCAATATGAATGCATAAGAAAACATAAAGCATTTAAACCATATAACAAAACTCAATCAACAACAAAATACAAGTTCCACATGCTAGAACAATTATTGATGCAAGTATGTGGTTTTAAGGGAAACTCGAGAACCAACTGTCCCTAGTATGCCATCCCGCTAACGATGACTGCTTTTACCTTTCAATGCAAGTAGTTCCAACTCTGGATAAGCTACAATAAAAAGGTTATATCATAACTATACAACCTAACAACAACAACAACTCAAGGTAATCTCTTTACCATTCTTCGTCCAATCTCTTGGACGATCCAATGTTGTCAACACCGGATCGGCAACTCCAAACGAATCTGTACGGAGACAAAAGATGATCAACAACGACGATCAAACTCAATAGCCAAGTTTCAACAACTCGAAAAGCTTTGAAATCTCTAAAACTCAAACCGACGACATAACAGCTATAATTGAACAAACCGGAAACGCAGACAGCAGTTCAATATCGATATCAACTCATATCAATGCTAAGACAACAATAACAACTCAAATTCAACACATCTCAAAATCCTCATTTTCAAAAATATTCTTCCAAAAATCATAACAATTCCGAACGTCGCTCTATTTCAAAACCGACAGATAATAAACGATCAGAACTCTGCCAAGAACAACATACTCGAAACTCAATCGATTCTAACAACATCCAAAAAATAGAACGTATCTGATCGTAGAAAAACTTACGATATAACAAAGCTCTCGCTGCAGTGATCGCTAAACTGCCTTCAGAAATAAATTCCAACGGCCGGATCGATCTCAGACTGAAATTCCAAAGCTTGGAAAATCTTGGAGGCGTGAAAATGGAGGAAGACGGCTTGGAGGAGGAGTTGAAGACTATTCCCAAGTCAATCAAGTGGTAGATAATATATAAAAACCCAAATTTGCGTTTTAGTCCCTGAAATTTCCAAAATTTGCAAAATAGACCCTGATAAAAAAACAAGTCGGCTCTTGAACTCTGTAATCTCCGATTATCTAAAATAAGCTCAATTAAGATAAAATCGGGGCATTACACACGTCCTCTTTGTCCAGCTCCTGCCCCACCTATTGTCATGCACACATACAAAACACAGCAATAGCCGGATAACTCCGGTGAGAATAAAATCCCAGTATAAATAACAACCATGAAATATAATAAACATGAATGCAATGTATGTTTCAAAGGTAGGCTATCAAATATGATAGCAATAGAATCTCGGTTCTTGGGATCCCGGGGAATAAAATTCTCAACCAATCACCAACTCACCCAATCGAGGTGACGTCAAGTATCTTATTTCCCCTGACTGTGGTGCAACTATAGTGAGTCATCTAGCTTTGAAAGTAAATCTACATTCCGTGCCACTCAACTATAGCCCTCCAAATGTCATCTGCACTCTAGGCCAATCAACCCTCAATGATTTTGAGGTTGGAGTTCAAGATGAATGCAACATAATATGAATGCATTAAATACTATGATACGCTTGCATAGCGACCACATCACACAAAACTTCATCAACATATTTGCCAATAGAAAATGGCACCACAACTCGTCTATTCACTCTCACCTCCGCACAGTCATTAAACCATTGCAACCTATATGGTTGAGGATGCTTCAAAAGAGACAACCCCAATTTCTCCACAAGTTCGCAACTCGCGACATTGGTGCAACTACCCCCATCAATGATAAGACTGCACACCTTTCCCTTTACAAAACAACGAGTATGGAAAAGATTTTCCCTCTGGCTCTCTTCCTATCCTCTAGGTTGTACATGTAACACTCTTCTACTCACCAATAACTCACCAACATCAGCCCCAAACCCATCCTCTTCATCAGGATCTACCAACGCAGGCATTCCATCATAATTTTCCTCCTCACTCTCCGACTCCACATCACCACAAGCATTAATAATCATCAATTTCTTATTTGGGCATTGGCTATATATATGGCCAATACCTTGACACCTAAAACATTTAATATCTCTAGATCGAGTATATGAAGTTTCAGATGTACCTTTAACCACTTGCTTTGGTGCCTCCGATTTGGTGTCATATTTTGGTTTGAACATCGGCTTATTGTCCTCCCGTTTTTCAACGTTTGGACGCCAAGAAGTCGACAAACCTCCACCTGTAGGAAATCTGCCAGCTTCTCTTCTCTTGAGCTGTTGCTCCACCTTCATGGCCGTCTGCACCATCTCATCCAAATCAAAACAGTGGCGAAGCTCCACTTGGTCTTGGATTTCTCTATTCAACCCACACAAAAATCTGGCCATTGTAGCTTCATTATCCTCCTCAATGTTGGTCCGAATCATCGTGGTCTCCAACTCTTTGTAGTAATCCTCCACGCTCCTGGGACCCTGCTTCAAAGTTTGTAAAAGCCTGTACATATCACGATAATAATGGTTAGGCACAAACCGCTTCTTCATAACACGCTTCATCTCTTCCCATGTCACAATAGGCGGCTCCCCACCCCTCCTTCTAGTGGTCACTAATTGATCCCACCAGATTAACGCATAGTCTAAAAACTCAACCATGGCCAACCTCACTTTCTTAAGATCAGAATAGTGATGTGATGAAACTTAAAATTTGTAATTATTTATATGTTAAAAAGTGTGTTTTAAAATTAAAGTTTCATTAAAATTATGAAGTTGTATTATTTTAGTGTTATGTGTTTATATTTAAATATTTTACTAAAAATGTTGTATTTTATGTTTTGCGCAGGTTTGGTAAAAATAAAATTACTCAAGCTACAAAGGTCATATTGGAGTAATCTCAAATCCTGTAGAATCAAAAACGAGGCATCTTCAACTTTGTAGAAGACAAGAAATTCCAAAAATCTCATTAAGATGATCAAAATAATCAAACATCAAAATGGAGACAGATTTACTTTTACTATGACCAGCTTGTAGTAAAAATAACATAACTATTTCACCTTTTACCCAAAAGAGGTGAATTATACGTCCAAACACATCTACACAAAATATCCTACGTGTTCTATGTTGAATAAAAAGGCTGAATTGGTGGTCTAAGGCATCAAACATGCCAATTTAAGTTGGGTCATGGTATTGACATTCAAGGAGACAAGCACCCACCAACTTTACTATTCCACATTTAATGAGCCTTGGACTCTTGCTCTCATTTGGCCTATAAATAGATGTGTTGTATAATCTTTGTAGGGTGCAAAAGTGTACAGAAATTCCTCACTTGTAAAATAAATATTGTGTGTGTAAGAATAAGAGTTTGAGTGTGCATATTTCTTCAAGTTTAAGTATAAAATTTCTTTTATCCTTACTCTTGAGTCTTATGTTCATGGAAAGCTAAATCCTTTTATGTCAAGGTGAAAAGGTTTCATTGTTGGTCAAGTAAGATTGTTTATATTTTGTATATTCTTTCCTTTTCTATTTTTATTTTTACTAATTGATCTTTATTTGTAGGTATAATTTGGATGATTTATTGTAACCTATTTACATCAAATACTTGGTACCTTGAATGTGGTTACCTTGATTTGTTGTCTAATATGATACAATAAATACTACAATAATTATATACTATAAATATATGAATCAATTTATAATAAAGTCATATATATTATTTAGACAATAGCGTGGCTCTGCCGGTTGTTTTAAATAATATATTGTGATTTGATCTAACATTTAATTTTCCACAACTAACATTTACTTTCTCGCATCTAACATTTACTTTTTAGCAACTAAAATCTACTTTCTCGCATCTAATATTTACTTTCTCGCAACTAACATTTACTTTCTCTCATCTAACATAAAACAAAAGTCATATATTTTATTTAGACGATAGTGTGGCTCTGCCGGTTGTTCTAAATGAAATATGGTGATTTGATCTAACATTTAATTTTATGTCAATTTATATTTATGCACTTATATATATATATATATATATATATATATATATATATATATATATATATATATATATTATGGGTACCATATATTAATTATCGGTTAATCTAATATTAATATAGTGGGAACTATATTATATGATATATTTGTTTAAATATTTAATTGTTCTTTTATGTTTATATTTATACATTTATATATATATTATGGGTACCATGTATTAAATATCGGTTAATCTGATATTAATATAGTGGGAACTATATTATATGATATATTTGTTTAAATATTTCATTTTTCTTTTATGTTTATTCTTATTTTAGTTTCTTTTATTTATTTTTGTTAAGCAATTTTAAATAAACCAACAATGAACCTTTGAAGCTTTGACAATTTTATAATTTGTGTATTTGAAGTTTTATAATAATATTTCCATCTATAATATATCATTGCTAAAATTAAACTTATAGCATCCTTTCCGTGGATCGATCTCGCACTCACGAGTATATTAGTTGCAGACAACCTACACTTGGGTGAATTACAATTTTAGTTTTAGCAAGTTTTTGGCGCCGTTGCCGGGGAGGTATAAATTAAGTTTAATTTTTGTTATTTATGTTATTTATGTAAATAGTATGTTGTTTTTAATTGTATGATTGTTTGGAGTCGTAAACAAAGTGGTAGACTTGTTCGAGTATCTGAAAATATTTTAAACATGGAGGATAATTTTAATAAACAAGATGATGATAATAATAATAATAATAATAATAATAATAATAATAATAATAATAATAATAATAATAATAATAATAATAATAATAATAATAATAATAATAATAATAATAATAATAATAATAATAATAATAATCAAGAACATGAACAACCAAGAACACTTAGGCACCATATGAATCCAATAAGAACTAGTACACCATCTTGTTTAGTTTTTCCTCCTGATGCGTCTAATTTCAATTTTAAGCCACAAATCATTCAACTTTTACCAAATTTTCATGGCCTAGATTCTGAAAATCCATATTTGCATTTAAGAGAATTTGAGGAGGTTTGCAACACTTATAATGATCAAAATTGTAGCATGGATATTGTTCAATTAAAGCTTTTCCCTTTTTTTTAAAAAAGATAAAGCTAAAACATGGTTGCAAAGTTTGAGATCAAGTTCAATAAGATCATGGGAAGAAATGCAACAACAATTTCTAAAAAAGTTTTTTTCTTCCCATAGAACAAACCTTTTTAAAAGGCAAATTACAACTTTTTCTCAAAAACAAGGGGAAACATTTTATCAATGTTGGGATAGATATAAAGAGTTACTTAATACATGCCCACATCATGGTTTTGAAATATGGAGGATAGTTTCTCACTTTTATGAAGGTTTAATACCTAAAGATAGGCAAATGATAGAATTCATGTGTAATGGAACTTTTGAAGATAAAAACCCAAATGAAGCTATGTAATATTTGGAATCATTAGCAGAAAATGCTCAAAATTGGGATAATATAGGCTCAATTGAACCACCAAGTAAAACCAATAATTTAACAAATGGGGTTGGTATTTATCATCTTAAAGATGATGTAGATATTCAAGCTAAACTTGCATCTTTAGCAAAAAAAAATTGAGTCATTAGAAATGAAAAAGAGTGATCAATTAAAAAGTGTTCAAGAAATTTTTTGTCATATATGTGACACACATGATCATCTTAAAAAAAATTGTCCTACTTTGCCTTCATTTAAAGAATGTCTCCATGAACAAGCCAATTATGTTAACAATTTTAAAAAATCAACATTAGATCCTTTCTCACAAACATATAATCCTGGTTGGAGAAATCATCCTAATTTTAGTTGGAGGAATGATAATAATGCACAACCTTCACAACAACCTTTTCAAAATAACCAAAATCATCAAGGTTATGCTCCTTATATCCCACCTCCAAGAAAACATTTTGAAGATGAAATTCATGCATACATTCAAAAGCAAGAGTCTATCAATATTCAAAACATTCAATCTATGAATGATTTGAAAGAAACTCTTGCAAAATTTGCATCTGCACTTAATATTCATGAAAAAGGAAAATTTTCATCTCAACCACAACCTAATCCTAAAAATCAAAATCAAGATAAGTTTGATCAAGTAAAATCTGTTATTACTCTTAGAAGTGGAAAAATAGTTAATGATCCATATAGTGATGAAAACAAAGATCAGTTAAACTCAAAGAGTAAGGATTCAAATCCTGATACTTTCGAGAAAGATGATACTTTGAGTCCTAAAAATATGAAAGTTGATGATAAAGTAATAAGTGAGTCAAATAAACCTATTCCTTTTCCACATGCATTAGTAAACAATAAAAAACAAAAAAATGATTCTGATATTTATGAAGTTTTTAAACAAGTAAAAATAAATATTCCATTATTAGATGCTATTAAACAAGTGTCTTCTTATGCAAAGTTTTTAAAAGATTTATGTACTGTGAAAAGACAATTCCATGTAAAGAAGAAAGCATTCTTAACTGAACAAGTAAGTTCTATTATTCAAAATAATTCTACTTTGAAATATAAAGATCCAGGTTGTCCAACAATTTCATGTATTATTGGAAAAAATAAAATTAAAAAAGCTTTGTTAGATTTGGGAGAAAGTGTGAATTTACTTCCTTATTCAATTTATGAAAAACTTAAGTTGGGACATTTAAAACCTACATCTGTCACTCTTTTACTAGCCGATAGGTCAATCAAAATACCTAGGGGTATCGTAGAAGATGTGTTAGTTCAAGTCGATAAATTCATATATCCTGTGGATTTTATTGTCTTGGATACACAACCAATAGAAGTGCATAATGAAATTCCAGTAATATTGGGACGTCCATTTCTAGCAACTTCAAATGCTTTAATTAATTTTCGAAATGGAATAATGAAATTATCTTTTGGAAATATGACTTTAGAAGTTAATGTGTTCAACTTATGTAAACAACCAATTATTAATGAAGATGAAGATGATAATGTAATAGAAACAATTGTGAAAGAAAATATACACCAAGAAAACTTAAATCAACAATCTGAAGTTTGTTTAGTGGAAAGCGTTTTTAAATCAAAGTTATTTGAAGAAATTAATGAACTTGAAGAAGTAAAAGAAGATGATCATCCAAAACTTGAATTAAAACCTTTGCCAAAAGAACTAAAATATGCTTTTATTGGTGAAAATCAAACATATCCTATTGTAATATCTTATATTCTCTTACCAAAACAAGAAGAATGTTTAATAATATTACTTAAAAAGCATAAAAATGCAATTGGATGAACTTTGCAAGATATAAAAGGTATAAATCCTTTAATCTGTACACATAGAATTCACTTGGAAGAAAATGCTAAAATATATCAACAACCACAAAGAAGATTAAATCCACACATGAAAGAAGTTGTTAAAAATGAAGTTTTAAAACTATTAGATGCCGGAATTATTTATCCAATCTTGGATAGTAAATGGGTAAGTCCAACACAAGTAGTACCAAAAAATCAGGCATCACTGTTATAAAAAATGAAAAGGGAGAATTATTACAAGCTAGGATTCCATCTACTTGGCGTATATGCATTGATTATAGAAAATTAAATGATGCAACTAGAAAAGATCACTTTCCGTTACCATTTTTAGATCAAATTTTAGAGAAAGTGGCAGGTAATCCTTTTTATTGTTTTCTTGATGAGTATTTGGGGTATTATCAAATACCAATATCATTAGAAGATCAAGAAAAAACTACTTTCACTTGTCCTTTTGGAACTTTTGCATTTAAAATAATGTCATTTGGTTTATGTAATGCTCCGGCTACTTTTCAAAGATGCATGCTAAGTATTTTTAGTGACATGATTGAAGAATTTGTGGAAGTTTTGATGGATGATATAACTATTTTTGGAAACTCATTTGAAAACTGTCTTAAAAATTTGGAAGAAGTTTTAAAAAGATGTGAAGAAAAAAATCTTGTTTTAAATTGGGAAAAATGTCACTACATGATTAAATCTGAAATTGTGTTAGGGCATGTCATATCTGAAAAAGGAATTGAAGTTGATAAAGCTAAGGTTGATGTTATTGCTAATTTACCATCACCAAACACGATCAAAGAAATTTGATCATTTTTGGGTCATGCGGGATTTTATAGAAGATTCATAAAAAATTTTAGCATAATATCGAAACCAATTTCAAATATTTTAACAAAAGATGCACAATTTGAATGGACTCAAGAATGTGAAACTGCTTTTAAAAAGACAATTAATCTTTTAACTACATCACCTATTTCACAACCTCCTGATTAGTCTTTACCATTTGAATTAATGTGTGATGCAAGTGATTATGTTGTAGGAGCCGTGTTAGGACAAAGAAAAGAAGGTAAACCTTATGTGATCTACTATGCTAGTAGAACCTTAAATAGTGCTCAAATCAATTATTCAACAACTGAAAAAGAATTACTTTCAATAGTGTTTGCATTAGATAAATTTCGATCCTATTTAATTGGTTCTACTACTATTGTTTATACTGATCATTCTACCATAAAATATTTATCAAATAAACAAGATGCTAAGCCGAGATTAATAAGATGGATTTTGTTGTTACAAGAATTTGATCTTGTAATAAAAGATAAAAAAAAAAAGAAAAGAAAATGTAGTAGCCGGTCATTTATCAAGAATAATTTTTGAATCTTCTCAAAATGAAATACCAATAAATGAAAATTTTCCGGATGATCAACTATTCTATGCTACTACTATGCCTTGGTTTGCTAATATTGTAAATTTTCTTGTGACAAATAAAATGTCTTCTCATTGGAGTTCACAAGATAAAAATAAATTCTTGAAAGAGCTCAAAAATTTTATTGGGATGATCCTTATTTGTTTAAGTATTGTCCTGATCAAATTTTTTGACGTTGCATACCCGACAATGAGGTAAGTAGTGTCATTAAATTTTGTCATTCTGAGGCATGTGGAGGTCATTTTTCATCAAATAAAACTGCTGCAAAAATCTTTCAATGTGGATTTTATTAGCCTTTTTTATTCAAAGATACGCATTCATTTTGCAAATCTTGTGAAAATTGTCAGAAAATGGGTTCAATTTCAAAAAGAAACATGATGCCTTTAAATCCAATCATGATTATTGAAATATTTGACAGTTGGGGAATAGATTTTATGGGTCCATTCCCATTATCTTTTGGATTTACTTATATTTTAGTGGCTGTCGATTATGTTTCAAAATGGATTGAAGCAATTGCATGTAGAACTAATGATCATAAAGTTGTGATAAAATTTTTGAAAGAAAATATTTTTAGTCGATTTGGAATACCTAGAGCTATAATCAGTGATGGGGGAAGTCATTTTATAAATAAATCATTCTTCGTTGTTAAGAAAATATGGTATTACACATAAAGTTTCTACTCCATATAACCCTCAAACGAATGGTCAGGTTGAACTTGCAAATAAAGAAATAAAACAAATTTTGGAAAAAATAGTCAATCCAAATCGAAAAAATTGGTCTTTAAGATTAAGTGATGCATCATGGGCATATAGAACAGCATTTAAAACATCATTAGGGATGTCACCATATAGGTTAGTTTTTGGTAAGCATTGTCATCTACCTGTTGAAATTGAACATAAAGCTTATTGGGCTATTAAAGCATTTAATACTAATTTAGATGATGCATCTAAATTAAGAAAATTGCAACTAAATGAACTAGAAGAATTAAGAAATGATGCATATGAAAATGCAAAGATTTATAAAGATAAAACAAAAGCCTTTCATGATAAAAATATTATGAGAAAATCGTTTGAAATTGGACAAAAAGTTTTACTTTATAATTCTCGCTTGCATTTGTTTCCAGGAAAACTTAGATCACGATGGACAGGTCCATATGTTGTAAAAAATGTTTATCCTCATGGTGATGTTGATGTTGAAAATCCTAAAAATAATAATGTGTTTAAAGTTAATGGACAAAGACTTAAACAATTTTTAGAAAATGAAATTTTTAATGATGATTTTATGCCTTTATATGATCCAAATTAATTATTACTTATATTTTCATTTTATTTTTGCAGAATTGAGTTCACTTCCCGGTTAAGTGGCGGATAACGGTACTCTGTGACTTCTTTTAGTCGGTTTTCTTTCAATTTCCCAAAATAATTGAAAAAAAAATATTCTTTATTTTCAAAATGGATGAAGCTATCAAAGAACATGGTAAATATTTTCCATCTGTTTCTAAAAAAGTTCTGAGAATGATTTATGAAGGCAGATGTGAAAGATTGAGAATGCTTATGCAAAAAGGAATTCCGGAGGATATTCGTCTTATAATTGAAGCCAAAGTTCGATTGGGTGGTGAAGTTCTAAAATTATTACTTGTTTAAAATATGTCTGGACTAGGAAAAAACACCTATGCTAAGAAAAGGAGGGCCAAGAGGTTAGATGTTTGTCATAAATGTGCCAGATGGACTTGTGATAGACGATGCAGATCTTTGGGATATGTTTCCACAAATAGAGAAGATAAAATTGATTTCATTAAGAATGGGCTGAGTAAAGAGTCATTAGATGATATCTCATTGACTCTTGAGACGCATTCTAGTGGAGATGTGCAAGGTCAACTTCTCCGTTTATGGAAACTATTCCAAGCACAGCGTCATGGTAATGGTCTTGGGAATCTGACTAAAAAAAACCCTATTTGCAAATTTATAAGAAAATTGGATGGTAAGCCAACCCTCGACTCATAAATATTGAAGGAACACTGTGAGCCACAATCATTGTATATACGCATGCATGTCATTATTATATATTATTATTTTTATTGTTTTCGTTATTATGTTCACACCTGTATTCCTATTTATGTCGTATTCCTTGTTTTCCTTATAAAATCACTCAACTATCTTTATATTTTTGCATAAAAGAAAATAAATAAAAAACATGGCAGGATCTGCTTCACAAAAATTGAAAAATATTTGTGTATTTTGTGGTTCTAATACTGGAAAGAGTGAAATATTTGTTGATGCAGCAATTAATCATGGAAAAAAGTTAGCAGAGAGAAAAATTCACTTGGTATACGGAGGAGGCAATATTGGGTTAATGGGATCTATTTCAACAGCAGCTCATCTTGGAGGTAGTCAGGTTTTGGGTATTATTCCTACAGCTTTAGCTGAAGGAAATATTACAGGTGTTACGGTTGGGGAAGAATTGAAAGTTTCATCAATGTACAAGAGAATAACTAAAATGATAGATAATTCTGATGCTTTTTTTGCCTTACCAGGTGGTTTTGGTACTTTAGAAGAAATTTTTCATGTTATTTCTTGGGCACAACTTAATATTCATAATAAACCTGTTGGCTTGTTGAATATCAATAACTATTATGATGGTTTGTTGAATTTTCTTGATGTAGCTGTGGAACAAAATTTTATTTCAGAAAATTCACGAAGGATGCTCATCTCTGCTTCGAATGACGATCAATTAATTGATGATCTCCAAGCTTTTGTTCATCAACCTGATTCAGCTATAACAAATATCAATTGGTCTCAACCAACCAGTAAGAAAAGTAAACTGAATCATTGATTCAACATGTCACGAAATGGTTTGTGTTTGTTCCTCATCTTCAATAAATTCCACGTGATATCTCTTTCATCATGTACTCTTTATTTTTCTTAAAAAATTAAAAGCAATGTCATATTCAGGTTTGGGGGAGGGTTTATCTTTTAAAAATAAAAAATATTTAAAATTTTAAAAATAGAAAAAAATATTTCTTTAATAATATTTATTTTTTCTATTTCAATGGGAAAGTAAGGAGTCAAAAACTCCTGACACGCATTAGTTTTTATTTATCATATTATCACAATAGATTAGATTTTAATATTTCGTATATTTAAATTGCAAACTACTAAGAAAATGAAGTCTTTTTGTATAGATGTTTATTTATTCTTCTTTTTATCAATTTAATAGAAAATATATAATTGATGGGATATAAGTTATAAATAATACATAATTGTGTGTTTTCAAATAACATATTTTCTAAAACTTTTATGAATATATAGTTAAAGTGATATTGATTGAATGAATAATAACATGTATAATTGAAGGAATTAAATTGTAAAAGTGCAATATATACTCACATAAATTTTGTGAGTGAGAGGTGAGAATTCAGAAAACAACTTATAAGCTTTTATTGATTATTAAAAAATGGTTGATTACTAGATTAAACCCATTTTGAAAAAAAAAAAGAAAAAAAATTGTGCATATAAAAATTGGCTGCAAAGTTGTTTGAAGTTTAATTGTAAAGATGTAGAGTATTAATATCTCTACTATAATTACCAATGTAATAGATTTACCTCATAAATAAATAAATAAACTTTGAAAAAAAAAATATTACTTTTCAAAGTTTATTGGAGATATTTGGTTATGTAAAAATAATTTTGCAGCCAACCAAAAAAAAATAGAAAAAAGAAAAAAAAATAGAAAAACAAAAAAAAAATGGGTTTATTCTTTGTAAATTACCCTATCTTATTTTCAATATTATGTTATTTGATTGTCTGCTTTACTAGCCATTTTCAATGAGTGTATAATTTTTTTCCAACTCTATGAGTGAAAAATAGCTATATATGAAATATCATAACCCGAGAGAATATGGAGTTGAGACTTTTACATTAAAATTCCTAATATTATACATGTTATGAAAATGATTTCTATTATCATTTTGATTATATTTTTCTCAAAATTTTTAGAAAATATTTATATAAAAAATTATATATATTTAATATTTTGATATTGTGTGAAATATATATGTATAACCCATCCAATTATATATTAATATATTAGTTGATAAGAAGATTTATAAATAAACATATGATCTCCTTACAAGTGTGTTTTAAAATGTTAAAGTTTGCAAATTTGAATATATATATTAAGGAATAAAAATCTAACTTGTGATTTTATGATATTTTATGATATTTTATTACTAAGGGACTAGTAATGAGCCGGTTTGGGGGTGTGATGAAACTTAAAATTTGTAATTATTTATATGTTAAAAAGTGTGTTTTAAAATTAAAGTTTCATTAAAATTATGAAGTTGTATTATTTTAGTGTTATGTGTTTATATTTAAATATTTTACTAAAAATGTTGTATTTTATGTTTTGCGCAGGTTTGGTAAAAATAAAATTACTCAAGCTACAAAGGTCATATTGGAGTAATCTCAAATCTTGTAGAATCACAAAAGAGGCATCTTCAACTTTGTAGAAGACAAGAAATTCCAAAAACCTAATTAATTTGATCAAAATAATCAAACATCAAAATGGAGACAGATTTACTTTTACTATGACCAGCTTATAGTAAACATATCATAACTATTTCACCTTTTATCCAAAAGAGGTGAATTATATGTCCAAACACATCTACACAAAATATCCTACGTGTTCTATGTTGAATGAAAAGGCTGAATCGGTGGTCTAAGATATCAAACATGCCAACTAAAGTAGGGTCATAGTATTGACATTTAAGGAGACAAGCACCCACCAACTTTACTATTCCACATTTAATGAGCCTTTTACTCTTGTTCTCATTTGTCCTATAAATAGATGTGTTGTATAAGCTTTGTAGGGTGCAAAAGTGTAGAGAAATTCCTCACTTGTAAAATAAATATTGTGTGTGTAAGAATAAGAGTTTGAGTGTGCATATTTCTTCAAGTTTAAGTATGAAATTTCTTTTATCCTTACTCTTGAGTCTTATGTTCATGGAAAGCTAAATCCTTTTATGTCAAGGTGAAAAGGTTTCATTGTTGGTCAAGTAAGATTGTTTATATTTTGTATATTCTTTTCTTTTCTATTTTTATTTTTACTAATTGATCTTTATTTGTAGGTATGATTTGGATGATTTATTGTTATCTATTTACATCAAATACTTGGTACCTTAAATGTGGTTACCTTGATTTGTTGTCTAATATGATACAATAAATACTACAATAATTATATACTATAATATATGTATCAATTTATAATAAAGTCATATATATTATTTAGACAATAGCGTGGCTCTGCCGGTGGTTTTAAATAATATATTGTGATTTGATCTAACATTTAATTTTCCGCAACTAACATTTACTTTCTCGCATCTAACATTTACTTTTTCGCAACTAAAATTTACTTTCTCGCATCTAATATTTACTTTCTCGCAACTAAAATTTACTTTCTCGCATCTAACATAAAACAAAAGTCATATATTTTATTTAGACGATAGCGTGGCTCTGCCGGTTGTTCAAAATGAAATATGGTGATTTGATCTAACATTTAATTTTATGTTAATTTATATTTATGCACTTATATGTATATATATATATATATATATATATATATTATGGGTACCATATATTAATTATCGGTTAATCTAATATTAATATAGTGGGAACTATATTATATGATATATTTTTTAAAATATTTAATTTTTCTTTTATGTTTATATTTATACATTTATATATATATTATGGGTACCATGTATTAAATTTTGGTTAATCTGATATTAATATAGTGGGAACTATATTATATGATATATTTGTTTAAATATTTCATTGTTCTTTTATGTTTATTCTTATTTTAGTTTTTTTTATTTATTTTTGTTAAGCAATCTTAAATAAACCAACAATGAACCTTTGAAACCTTGACAATTTTATAATTTGTGTATTTGATGTTTTATAATAATATTTCCATCTATAATATATCAATGCTAAAATTAAACTTACAACATCCTCTCCATGGATCGATCTCGTACTCACGAGTATATTACTTGCAGACAACCTACACTTGAGTGAATTACAATTTAAGTTGTAGCATGATGGCAATCGAATAAAAACTCCACACGCTTCTCCCATTCCAGATACGCCTCCAGATCAGATTTTCCATGAAATGCTGGAATTTTCATCTTAATGCTACAAATATTCCCATCCTCCTTACTGCCCTCCGTATATTTTCCACGCATCGCTTCTCGCCTATGTCTATCCCCATGTATTCTTCTCTCCTCATCCCAATTCTCATCAAAACTTTTCTCATCGTCTTCAAAATCATTCCCCTTCCTATTTTTATTTTTTTTCCACTGTCACTACTCTCCTCCAACTTACTCATCCTCTCATTAAGAGGCTCTAACTCCGATCTCATCACCCTAGTCAACTGCCCCATCAACGCATCCATTTGAACCTTGGAAATTCCTTGGTCACACTCTCACTAACATCTTTATTGGGATTCATGGTACCTGCAAGAAAATCGTTAGTAATAAACTTCCTCACACAAATTCTCACAGTTCACTCCAAACGAATCACTCAATCACTTCTTTTTTTCACTCAAATTTATGGAGAGGTTTTTCTTTGTAGAATAAAATTCAAACCTTCAAGTTTAAAACTTTTAGAAGCTTGAAAATTGAACCACAAATATTGCACAAACACAAGTAGGAATTTTATGGACAACTTGACTCTGACTCGCTTCAAGGATGAATAAAGACAAAGGAATTGGCCACAGGCTACTTTTCTTCACTTTTTTTTTCAAATTTTAGGCCCCACTATTTTTTTTGACCGATTTTTCTTTTCTATTTTTTTTTTGAATTTATAACTTGTAGCACAAGACACGAAATTTTTATAACAAATTTGAAAGAAACGACACAGAAATTTGATAAAGAAAAGACTCAGATGGAGAACAAAGGATGAAGATCGAAGAACACGAAGAACAGAGATAGATGAAGATAGATACTTACTTGATTCAAAACCTTGGCTCTGATACCAAATGATATGAATCTTGATGTGTAAGATTAGCAAACACGATTACAATTTGAATCGCACTCTCTAATCAATAAACAAAAGACCCAAAGTTTTACCCAATCTTTTAAACAAGTAAAGTTGATAGGATTTTGGATTTCCACCTTTAATCGACGGTACGATTAACAACAGAAATAACAACAATTGAAACCAAAGAAAACCTTCAGATAACTTGTATCTGACAATCTTCGGTGAGAAACAATCGACAAACGCTTCCAAGTAATTAAACTGAGAAAGTTTGATTTGAAAAGCCAAAGCAAAACTTTGTATAAAATTCTAGAGAGAATTTCAATAATTTGTGTATAAACTGAATCTGAATTATTATTAATGAAATAAACAAAAGTATTTATAGTTTACAATAAAAAATAAAATATAATGCAAAATATAACCTAAAGATATCAAAGATATCATCTAGAAAGTTTCCTAGTATAATTAAAACTCTCAAGAATAGGAAAATAACATCAAAATATCAAAATCCCGAACACACACAAAACATACCGAAGTGTGTGTAAATTTCCGGAAAAATTACGCTCGCTCGAGCGAGCATAACTCGCGCTCGAGCGAGAAGCTCTCTGGTCTCAAAAATTCCCAAGCTCGCTCGAGCGAGCACGAAGTGTGCTCGAGCGAGAAATCCTCTGCCCAAAATTGATTATGCAGCTCGCTCGAGCGAGACTGGGTTGCGCTCGAGCGAGACCTCTTCTGCCTCACTGTGATTTTTTTCACTCATTTTGACTCCCAACACTTCAAGAACACATAGGCAACTTCCAAATTGATCTTCAAGTACTCCAACTCCATCTTGATAATTTAACATCAGCATTTGAAGTGCCTTCTTGAATTTGTTAGCTCGACTCCTCGTGATTGGTCCTCATGGCAACTCCAATGGATCTCGAACTCTCCTTGCCACCCGATCCACATGTGAGCTATCCATGATCGCATCACTGAAGCTCCTTACTCAGAATATTTGATGAAGTCAGTCTACCAACATTCTCGAAATAATCAGTTGATGTCAATCTATCTCATTGGATACAGTTTTCCGTATACTGACACATTGCAACAGCATCCGCGCACACAATCATACTATTTCATCAGAGAGAATGTTGACGTGGCAATGCAAACAGTGCAACGGACAAATCCTTAGAGGAACGAATACTATTTAAATATTTATGACTCTTGGAACTAAATCCTATAAATAGGCCACAATATCAGTTTTGGAGGCTCTTTCTCTCTCGCACACTCACTTAGCTTGTTTCTCCCATATATCAGTTTACCTCAAGCTTTCAAAGTTTACTCAACAAAACTGACCAAGAATTTGAAGCACACATTCGAAGTATTCATCTAATCATTGAAGGATCATTTTGTGCAAGTTTTATCGTGTTGTAAAACACATTGTAATAGATTCAGTTTAGGACTTTCTTATTTAGTTGAGTTACTAGGAGTTCTAAGATAGGCAGTGATGTAAGCCTTAGTATTGGATCGGGATTTTGCAATGAGTTGTAAAGTTCAAAGTCTTCTAGTGAAAACCTTCGTCCAAAGGGAAAAAAAGGTGACGTAGGAGTATTTAATTTTTCGAACATCCAGAAACATTTGTTCGTGTTCTTCATTTCAGTTTACTATCCTTTCAGTCTAGCATTTTATTTTGAGACATTGTGTTCAGATCTGTTATTGGTATTTTTTTTTTTGCACAATTCATTTGTTTGTCAATTAGCATCGACAACCAAGAAAAAGACGATTCAGTTGCCAACCCAACTGAGTTCAGTTTTCCGTTGAAGAAATTTTTGTGGTATATTCACCTCCCTCTACACCGTAACCGATCCTATCAATTAGATTTAATTTCAAGAAAAACAAATAATAATAGAATCACATTTTACTAACTTGTCTTAGTTATATTTTGTAATTTTAAAGGATTATTAATTTATGATATTTACGGGACCATATATTTATATAAGGGTCTTCAAAAAATTTATTATCTTATTAATTTATACAAATTATTGATTTAATAAACTGGCTCAAGTTGGGACTAGGAAAAAAATACTATTTTAAAGAGGTTATTAATTTATTAAGTATTAATTTAGAGAGATTTTACTATATTTCATATGACGATATAATTTATGACTTTGATTTTATAAAAATTACAAGTATGGTGTATTTTATATAATATTTTTTTAAAAATAAGTATAATACTAAATTATGTAAAACATTATTTCTAAAAAGCTTCTTTACAATAACAAATTAAGATTTACTTTTATTATTATTATTATTATTATTATTATTATTATTATTATTATTATTATTATTATTATTATATTTGAGTTTTCAAGTTAATGTGATAGAGCCCATATTTTTTGTTCCCTTGAGGTTTCATTTTTTTCACGACCGGTCCTGCTAAGTAAATCGCACTGAACAAAACTTATGTCACATGCACACTCAAAAAAATATTGACAGAGAGAATCAAACTATTGAATATTTGTCAAAATTTTATCCATATTCCATCACACTAAGGGAGTATTTTGGAGAGATTTTATTTATTTAAAAATGATTATTGTAGAGATTATTTTGAAATTGGTGAGAAACTAAAGTAGAGAGTGTTTGAAAATAAAAGTTGAAAGCTAATACAAGCTAAAATTTAATATTTGGAGAATAATTGCTTCCAAGCTTAATTTTTTAATTAAATGACAATCATACCCTTATTTAATTATTTAATTTTTGATACTCAAACTATAAAAAATGAGTTTATATATTATTATTACATTATGAATTTTGTATCAAAAATATTATATTTTTTATAACATGAATACTTGAAAAAATATATAATATTAATAAAAATAAAAATATAAAAAATGACAAAATTTTTATAAATATAAAAGATATGTACAAACAAATTTATGAAAATGCAATATATATATTTTTAAAAATAAATTCTTGTAATAAAAAATGTAAAATTAAAAAAAATATTTTTTTAAAAAAATAAAAACATATGTATTATGATAATTTTTAAGGGTATAAATGTCAAATTTTAATTTTATACCTTAAACAAAAAAATAAGAAGTAAAAAAAAATATTAAATTTTTGCTTCTTGCTTTTAGGTAAAAGTTGTAGAAGTTAAAACATAATTTAACATTCACAAACACTCAAAAGTAATTACATACAGCTAGAAGCTAAGAAACACTTTGTAGAAACTCTACCAAACACTCCCTAACTCGACCACATCCTTAAAAGCCATCGACGGCTAATTTGATCTATGACATGCCGGTTGGACCTAATTTCGGCTAATTCACTACTACCATACCGGTTGGACCAAATTTTATAATTTTTTTTAGAGGCACCAAACTTTATAATTAATTAATTAATTTTCGAAAAAAGGCCTAACTTTATAATATTTATTTACTACTAAAATAATAATAGTGAAATTACCATAAAACAGCACCACCTTCCTCAAAAAAGGGTTAGTCTATGCTACACCGGGAGTGTTTCTCCCTCTATTTCAATACAATTAGATCACGTGAGACCCTTATAGTTTTATGGAAATTGACATGTGTGTTGATGATCCAATGGTTGATATTTGACCATATCATGGGGGAAGAAGTACTCCAGGTGTAGCATAAAATAATCCCTCAAAACAAATGGTGAGAATATTGACAAGAGCTCACACATACACACACATTCTCTCCACCCAATGAAATCATCCCTAAACTAAGAAGCCTAAAAAAATTATAGGCTTTTGTCAAGGAGTTGGAACAAATAAACAATGACTTGGGGATTGACAATGAATAAATGTTTGTTGTTGGGGATTTATTGATCGTTTCTCCTTTCAAAAATTTATTATCTTATTAATTTATCAAAATTATTGATTAAATAAACTGGTTCAAGTCAAGACTAGCAAAAAAATGTTATTTTAAAGATGTTATTAATTTATGTAGTATTAATTTAGAGATGTTTTACTATATTTCATATGAAAATATAACTGCTGACTTTGATTTTATAAAAATTTTAAGTATGGTGCACCAGACTAAGTAAATCGCACTGAAAAAAACCTGTGCCACAGACTCACCCAAAAAAATATTGAAATAAAGAACCAAACTATTGAATATTTGTCAAAAGTTTATCCATCACACTAAACTCCATCGACGGCTAATTTGCCACTATTCTATGCCATGCCCGTTGGACCTAATTTCGGCTATTTTACTACTATATTCCATGTCGGTTGGACCTAATTTTATAATTAATTTTCTTTTTTTGAGAGGAATTTTATAATTAATTAATTTTCAAAAAATGCCTAACTTTATAATATTTACTGCTAAAATAATAATAGTGAAATTACCATAAAACGCCACCACCTTGCTCAAAAAAGATGGTGAGAAGGTTGTATTTGAACCCGGTGATTGGGTTTGGTTGCATTTGACAAAATAACGTTTTTCCGAGAAGAGGCGTTCAAAGTTGTTACCTCGAGGGGATGGTCTTTTTCAAGTCGTAGAGCAAATCAACGACAATGCCTACAAACTAGATTTTCCAGGTGAGTATAATGTGAGTACTACATTTAATGTTTCTGACTTATCTTTATTTGATATAGGAGACGAACGATATTTGAGGACAAATCCTTTTCAAGAAGGGGAGGATGATGCGTACATGGATAGTTCGCATGTGGATCAAGTGGCACGGGGAGTTCGCGAACCATTGGAGTTGCCACGTGGACCAATAACGAGGAGCCGGGCTAACAAATTCAAGAAGGCACTTCAAATGTTGATGTTAAATTACCAAGATGGAGTTGGAGCACTTGAGGATCAATTTGGGAGTTTCCTATGCATCCTTGAAGTGTTATAAAGTGAAAACAAGGAAGAAAAAACTTTTCGGATAGCAGACGTCTCGCCCGAGCACAACCCAGTTCCGCTTGAGCGATCTGCATAAAATTTTTGGCAGTGTGTTTCTCGCTTGAGCGCGGGTTACGTCCGCTCAAGCGAGCACAAAAAAATTTGCGGGACATAGAGCTTCTCGCTAGAGCAAGAGTTATGTCCGCTCGAGCAAGCGAGGAATTTCGGGAAAAACACACACTTCGACGCGTTGCGTGTGTGCGTGGGTTTTTGATAAATTTTGATTATTTTGAGTATTTTAAGTCTATTAGGAAACTTTCTAGATGATATTTTTGATATCTTTAGGCAATATTTTGCATTTATTTTTGATTGTAAACTATAAATACTTTTGTTTATTTCATTAATAATAATTCAGATTCAGTTTATACACAAATTATTGAAATTCTCTCTAGAATTTTATTCAAAGCTTTGCTTTGGCTTTTCAAATCAAAATTTTTCCAGTTTAATTACTTGAAAGCGTTTGTTGATTGATTTCTCACTAAAGATTGTCAGATACAAGTTATCTGAAGGTTTTCTTTGGTTTTAATTTTCGTGATTTCTGTTGTTAATCTTACCGTCGATTAAAGGTGGAAATCCAAAATTCTATCACTTTTACTTCTTTCAAAGATTGGGCAAAACTTTGGATCTTTTGTTTATTGATTAGAGGGTGCGATTCAGATTTGTAATCGTGTTTTTTAATCTTACACATCAAGATTCATATCATCAACTGCTCAGGATGTCAGCCGACCAACTAAGGATATCTACCAATTTAACGATGTCTATCGACTTGAAGATGTCTACCGATCTAAGTATATCTACCGACTCCTCATTTCTCAGCATTACAACTAGCCCTCAGACATCAACCGCTCTAATTAAAAGCCTACTAAAGTCATGTATGGCAAACATTGATGTCAACCGAGTACAAGTTTATATATACCTTCTTAGAGATGCCTACCGATCTTATAAGCCACAAATATTGACTAACAGACGTTTGACAAGACAACTTAATAGCGAAAGGACGAGAATTTAAGGAGCCATCTGATAAAGATCACAAGCCGTATATAGAATTTATTGTGGAGACACCTTGAATGGACAAAATGGCAACTCTAGTACAGATATTCAAACTCGAGCAGACTTTACTCCGCCTAAAGAGGAAACTACTCTGATAAAATATCTGTCCGATAAGACATCTATCACAATGTTGACAAAAACAACTAGGGAAAATTACAGATATAGAAGAAAAAGTGACGTTGGAGATTGAGCTATATACATAAGTGAATAATGCGAAGAAGAAAAATAAGTGAACCAACGCATTATCTAAGTTATAGATCTTGAGCACTCGAAACGTTCAACACTCAATCTATCACCTAACCCTTCACAAAGCAGAAGCATATCCGATCTTCAAGAGATCTTTCAAGGGTTACTCAAATCCAGTTGTTTTTTGAAGAGAATTAGTTGCACTATAAGGATTTGAGAGTCTAAGCTTCCAAAGCGTAGCCACATACACCATCATCCAAAGAAGTTTGATAAGAACTTGAGATCTTATCAGTGTAAATCAAAGAGTTTCATTTTAGGCAGTGATAAGTCCTAACTTGGAGTGGGTATACTACAAGACGTTGTAATAACCAAAGTCTTCTAGTGTATCCTTTCCGTGAGGAAGAAGGGGTGACGTAGGAGATTAAGCTCTGAACATCCAAACCTTTGCATATTTACGATTACTATCTCGCATTACTTTTCCAAATATTATCAACTAGCTTAGTGAGATCTGTTTCCGCACTATCATTTAGTAGCTCTTATTCATCTAGAAAGTTGAGAAATATTGGTTAAGTAGACTAACATCTACTTAACTTACTCAGTTTTAAAGCATAATTTTTAAGAGTGTGTATTCACCCCCCCCCCCCTCTACACACACCGATCCCCAATAATATCAGTTTTGGAGGCTCTTTCTCTCTCGCACACTCACTTAGTTTGTTTCTCCCATATATCAGTTTACCTCAAGCTTTCAAAGTTTACTCAACAAAACTGATCAAGAATTCGAAGCACACATTCGAAGTATTCATCTGATCATTGAAGGATCATTTTGTGCAAGTTTTATCATGTTTTAAAACACATTGTAATAGATTCAATCTAAGACTTTCTTATTAAGTTGAGTTACTAGGAGTTCTAAGATAGGCAGTGGTGTAAGCCTTGGTATTGGATCGGGATTTTGCAAAGAGTTCTAAAGTTCAAAGTTTTCTAGTGAAAACCTTCCTCCCAAGGTTGAAATGGTGACGTAGGAGTATTTAATTCTCCAAACATCCAAAAACATTTGTTTGTGTTCTTCATTTCAGTTTACTATCCTTTCAGTCTAGCATTTTATTTTGAGACATTGTGTTCAGATTTGTTATTGGTATTTTTTCGCACAATTCATTTGTTTGTCCATTAGCATCGACAACCAAAAAAAGAGATAATTCAGTTGCCAACCCAACTGAGTTCAGTTTCCCGTTGAAGAAATTTTTGTGGCATATTCACCTCCCTCTACACTGTAACCGATCCTATCAATTAGATTTAATTTCAAGAAAAAAAATAATAATAGAATCACATTTTACTAATTTTTCCTTGTTATATTTTATAATTTTAGAGGATTATTAATTTATGATATTTACGGGACCATATATTTATATAAGGGTATTCCAAAAATTTATTATCTTATTAATTTATACAAATTATTGATTTAATAAATTGGCTAAAGTTGGGGCTATGAAAAAAATATTATTTTAAAGATGTTATTAATTTATTGAGTATTAATTTAGAGAGGTTTTACTATATTTCATATGACGATATAATTGATGACTTTGATTTTATAAAAAATTACAAGTATGGTGCAGTTTATATAATATTTTTAAAAAATAAGTATAATACTAAATTATGTAAAACATTATTTCTAAAAAGTTTCTTTACAATAACAAATTAAGATTTATTATTATTATTATTATTATTATTATTATTATTATTATTATTATTATTATTATTATTATATTTGAGTTTTCAAGTTAATGGGATAGAGCCCATATTTTTTATTCCCTCAAGGCTTCGTTTTTTTCACGACCGATCTTGCTAAGTAAATCGCACTGAACAAAACTTATGTCACGTATACCCTCAAAAAAATATTGACAGAGAGAACCAAACTATTGAATATTTGTCAAAAGTTTATCCATATTCTATCACACTAACAGAGTATTTTGGAGAACTTTTACTTATTTAAAAGTGATTATTGTAGAGATTATTTTGAAGTTGGTGAGAAGCTAAAGTAGGGAGTGTTTGAAAATAAAATTTGAAAACTAATACAAGCTAAAGTTTAGTGTTTGGAGAATAATTTCTTCTAAGCTTAATTTTTTAATTAAATGACAATCATACCCTTATTTAATTATTTAATTTTTGATAATCAGACTATAAAAAAAATGAATTATATATTATTATTGCATTATGAATTTTGTATCAAAAATATTTTATTTTTTATAACATGAATACTTGAAAAAATATATAAGATTAATAAAAATAGAAATATAAAAATGACAAAATTTGTATAAATATAAAATATATGTACAAAAAAATTTATGAAAATGCAATATATATATATTTTAAAATAAATGCTTGTAATAACAATGTAAAATTAAAAAAAATATATTTTTTTAAAAAAATAAAAACATATGTATTATGATAATTTTATTAAGGTAATAAATGTCAACTTGTAATTTTATACCTTAAACAAAAAAGCAGAAGTAAAAAAAAACATCAAATTTTTGCTTCTTGCTTTTGGGTAAAAGTTGTAAAAGCTAAAACAAAATTTAATATTCACAAACAATCAAAAGCAATTACATACAACTAGAAGCTAAAAAACACTTTATAGAAACTCTACCAAACACTCCGTGACTCGACCACATCTTTAAAAGCCATCGACGGCTAAATTGCTACTATAGCATGCCGGTTGGACCTAATTTCGGCTAATTTACTACTACCATGCCGGTTGGGCCTAATTTTATAATTAATTAATTTTCGAAAAAAGGCCTAACTTTATAATATTTATTTACTACTAAAATAATAATAATGAAATTACCATAAAACGCCACCACCTTCCTCAAAAAAGATGGTGAGAATGTTGACAACAGCTCACACATACACACACACTCTCTCCACCCAATGAAATCATCCCTTCTCCTCCTCACTCAGTCTCCTTGTCTCCTCTCTACTCATAGAAATTACTCACGTAAAAAAAGAACCTTTTTTTTCCATTCATAACAACAACTAAGCAAAGATTCCTGTTTTAATTATATTTTCTAAATGATGGGAGGAACCATGAATTTGAATTCCCATTGGAACATTATCGTCACCTTTATGTTTTTCTCCGCTCTTCATGTGTTTCTTGTCAGTGGGTCTTCGGGAAATCTCCCGATACTGTCGTTCGATGAAGGGTACTCGCATCTCTTTGGAGACGACAATTTAATGGTTCTTAAAGATGGAAAATCTGTCCACATCTCTCTGGATGAGAGAACAGGTCCCTTTTCATCGCTTTCTTTTTACTCGGTGCGGTGTGTTTCAAGCCATGTTTTGTGTATTGATGTGTGGTTGGTTCGTGTAGGCTCTGGATTTGTGTCGCAGGACCTTTACCTTCGCGGCTATTTCAGTGCTTCTATTAAGCTTCCTGCAGATTACACTGCTGGAGTTGTCGTGGCATTTTATGTGAGTAGTTTCTGATGATTCCTTCTATTTCTCTTTTTTTTTAAAAAAAAAACATTATGGTAATCGATTTTGGCTTGTGATAGTTTCGATCGAGTCCATATGCCTTGGGCTCTGTGCGAAAAGCACTTGTTCATCATCCAAAAAGGAAGGTGAAAGCCTCCATAATTTCTTGTGAAAGAAAAGTTGAATCCTTGACTTTTATGTTATGTAATGAGTGTTCTCCGTAAATCTTGGTTAAATTTGATTATACTGAGGTGGGATTTGTCAAAAAAGAAAAAGATAATTGTCTGAAGCTTGTGATTACACAGTTACACTTGTCAAATGTTGACTTGTTTATCAGTTCAAAAGTCAGAGATTACAGGCTCAGTATATTCTAGTGATTAAAAGTGGAATTCTTGATTTTCCAAGCTTGTAATAAATGCTTTCTGTAATTTTTGACTCAATTCGATTGTATTGAGGTGGGATTTCTCAAAAAGAAAAGATTAATGGTCTGAAACAATTGT
The DNA here is from genome assembly GCF_033568475.1 of Henckelia pumila. Classification (NCBI taxonomy): domain Eukaryota; kingdom Viridiplantae; phylum Streptophyta; class Magnoliopsida; order Lamiales; family Gesneriaceae; genus Henckelia; species Henckelia pumila. The sequence goes on along the minus strand of NC_133121.1, from coordinate 191,149,252 downwards.
GATCACAGATGTCAAATGGTGACATGTTTGAGAAGAATCATGATGAAATAGATTTTGAGTTCCTGGGGAACATAAGGGGAAAAGACTGGAGAATTCAGACCAATATATATGGAAATGGAAGCACAAGTAAAGGTAGAGAGGAAAGATATGGCGTTTGGTTTGATCCCTCTGAAGACTTCCACCAGTACAGTATCCTTTGGACTGAGAATCTGATAGTGTGAGTGAGCAATTTTATTTTTATATTTTTTTTATAATTATTTTTTACCATACTACAAAATAATTTGAAGTTATCTGCTTGCTTGTTTCACTCAATTCTGTTTTCCCTGATACATATTTGAAAATTTTCTGTTGTAAGATCTCCGGTCTCACGATGAAAACTAGCTTTCCAGTTTGTAGAATTACATTGTTTGGCTGGGCATCCTCTGTTCTTAATCTCTTATCTCATCATATGTCCAATTATAAACTTTGTTTAATCTTGAAGTGAGTTAAATGATATATATTTATTTTTGGTTATCTAGGAACCTTTCTGGAAAATGGTTATTTTTTGATATTGGGATTAATCCTAAGAAATTTTTTGGAGAATCAAACATGGGATATGGTGAAATATTAAATTGTTGATCCCATATTTAATGTTTGTATGGGATGGAAACAGAAATTTCATTCTTGATTCTTTGGTCGGACTCATTTAAATGTATAGAAATTTCTCCAAATTATCTGCTATTAGTTGCACATTTTACCAATGCTCGTGCTGATGAACTAATTGGTTGAAGTATCTAAAACTTTTCTTTCAGTTAAGGAATTGTATAATGATTGTCTAAAACTCACAGCTGGATTCATTGCAAATTTGTCCACTTAGAACTGCTGATCTTTTTGCACATTACCAATGCCTTCTTTTTGAAGCACAGATGCTTTGAACTGAGACAAATTGTTGTGTCAACTCCTCTTTTTGCACTTTAAAAAATTCAACTTTCCTATCTGCATCAATTAGAAGACTTTGATTGCTTTATTCATACGCATTTTTCTATTTTCATGTCAAACAAGAACTATGGGTGGTAGTGTACACACAAAGCTGGTCCAGTAATATGTATATTTGGTGATACATTAATCCAAATCTTGATGACCCTTTTGTTTGTTTTGTGTATGTTGGTGTACTTTTTTTGCAGCTTTTATGTCGATAATGTCCCTATTAGAGAGATCAAGAGGACACAAGAAATGGGTGGGGACTTCCCCTCCAAGCCAATGTCTTTGTATGCAACAATATGGGATGGGTCCAGTTGGGCCACAAATGGAGGCAAGTACAAAGTAAGTTACAAGTATGCCCCTTATATTGCCGAGTTCTCCGATTTCGTCCTCCGTGGTTGTGCCGTTAATCCACTCGAACTGTCCAAATGCGATGCTGCTCCGGAGCACAAAATGATTCCTACCGGTGTCACACGGAGGCAGAGAGTGAAAATGGAGAACTTCAGGAGAAAGTACATCCAATATTCGCATTGCTACGACCGGTCACGGTACAAACTCCCACTCTCCGAGTGTGAAATTGATCCCAAGGAGGCTGAACAGCTCAGGGGCTTTGATCCTGTGACTTTTGGGGGAGCCCATCGCCACCGTAGCAAACGGCACCAGCCGGCCCGGTCGAACCAGGCCAAGGCATCATCCATATAATGATATGATAATAAGGCTGTATTTTCTACTTCTTCACATGGTATACAGTCAATTTCACTTTCAATGTTCTACTTTTGTTGCATGTGAATAGAGGAAAGAAAGAGGAACCATATATAGATTTCTTGAGGGTCATAGAATTGATATATGGGCCATTGAATGATGATGATTATGATGGTGGGGTATGTATACATTCCATACCTTCAGATTGTAACCATTTAAGGTTCTCATCTTTGGCTTATTGTTTTCAATTCGGTCATGTACTCTCACATTTGACAGAAACTTATGATTTCAATAAATGTTGAGCATGATGTGGAGAATTATTTCGTCTCTATATTATAAAAATCAGTTGCGGTTAGTTATTTTCATATTTTGATTTGAAAGTTTAAAGGGATTTTTTACTTCGATTTGTTGTCTTTGATTTCGGCTAGATCATTTTAAAACTAAATAATTTGAATTTGATGGAAAAAATTTCTATTTATCCATGCTACGAGTGCGATGGCACTAAAGCCAAGGGTTTTTTTTTAAAATAATATATAATAAAAAAAAGTTAATTAAAATATAACTAAACTGAGAAGTTTGTAAAAGTATTACAATCCGCGACTTTGACCCGGATTTAACAGAGATCATGTCAGATCTCTGTTACTCGGATTCATTAATTTTAAAATAAGGCATAAAAATAAGGTGGAAAAAATAAATAATAAATTTTTGAACCCCGAGCTTTAGCTTGGGATTTACGCATTTATGACAGCTCCGGATTTAGATCCCAACCCACCCCTGTGGTTAGAGCTGTCAAACGGGCCAACCCAAAGCGGGACGGGCCGATCCACCAAAAACCCGACTCGCCAAAAACCTACCTTTTGGCGGGTCGATGGCGGGCTGAAAATCCTCAACCCAACTGTGACAACCCGAGTTCTAATCTCTCATTTAATCAAATCATCATAATTAATAGACAAGAATCAAAGTCTAAACAAAATAAAATTTTTTATTTTTTTTTAAAAAACAGAGCACCTCGCTCGATCGGTAAAAAGCTACCGATCGAGCGAGCACAAAGGCCCAACTCTCGGGTGCAACAAAATTGTGGCCTCGCTCGATCTGCAACAATTCACCGATCGAGCGAGCCACAATCTTCGAGTTTTCTGTCCCTGCAATAATGGCCTCGCTCGATCCGTGATAATTCACCGATCGAGCGAGAGCATTTTCCAGAAAAAGAACAGAAGAACTTTTGCTGTCAAAAACAAGTTCATCCATGCATTTATCATCTACTATCAACTCATACAAAGCCTATCCCAAATCATAAGCTAACATGCATTCTAACATGATAAAGTTGATAGAATTGAATCATCACAAAGCCTTAAAATCATCTCAATATAAACACATGAACCATAGAAGATTCATTAGATAGTAAAAACATTAAGCTACAACAACATGTTGTCTCAAGGATTTACACATCTTTCCAAATCCTATATACATAAACAAGACAACAACTTATTATCAACAAATCTTGGTACAAGTAGCTATAACATAATCATGTTTATGACATTTAACACTTTCATTGACAGCTCACTCAAACCATCTAACACTCGGATCATCACGCTATTCTTCTCATCCCTTGTCCTTCAAGTTCGCTTTTTCCCTGTTTCAATCCCGCTTATTGCCATGACACATACAACACAACAATAACCGGATAACTCCGGTGAGAAATAGATTTCCCAGTAAAAGCAACTAAACATGCATATAAAACATATATCAAGCTCATGATATAAATAAAGACAATGCATGTTTTAAAACAAGATTCATCTCTTATCTCGTCGGTTGGGATCCCGAGAAGAAGATATCATAGCTAACCACCGACTCTCCCAATCGAGGTGGGGCTATTTATCTTACTTCTCTAGACTTTGAAGCCACTACATATGCATTTCAGACGCTAGGCTACGTCAACCACCCAGGCCATACATATATAATCCCTCAAATCGTCTATTCGAACGTTTCCGTTCATTTCAAAATCAAAGAATAAGTCTTTCAAGATGAATGCAATATATATCATCACAAGAGCATTCATTAACATCTAATACTCATTCAATAAATCATAGAAAACCATAGAAAAGCAATTAAGCAAATAAGTATGTGATTTAGGAAACTCGATACAAACCATCTCGAGTTATAATCCCATTCAAGTAGTAGTCCACTTTTACCTTTCAAAAGTGAGGTTTAGGATGTCTTCTAGCTTGTCAAAATCTGTACAAGTACCAACCATAAGCCTTAACTTAAAAATCTGCTCAAAACCATACAACTTAAAGGTAGAATAGCTTCAAACTTTGTTCCTTCTTCTATCGATTTCGAAGTCGACGTTCTCGAGTTTACGTGCCCTGTTTATGCGCTGAAATCACAGCATACAAACCAAGGAATCATCAGCTAATAACCCAACAACATCTTAGTCCAAGAAACAATAGCAAATCACTTCAAATCCTAAGTTCGACGTCATATCGATATAACTCGACAATCCCGAACGTAACTATAATCAATCTAACATTCACATCAGCTGTATAGGATTCAAAACAGCATAATCCTCAACATATCAGCAAGCATATACATCGAATAATAGTTGGGAAATCATAAGAACATAATATAATAATTATTTTTCAACCCAACTTCAATAAAACAAGGTATAGAAGCTCATCAACACCATTCTATACACAAATCTGATGTCTGTCAATTTTGAATTCCCAAACCCTGATGAACTAAGAGAAAACTTACATCAATTCGAAGGTCTCGTTGCAAGAATTCCAGAACATCTTTCGAAATCAAAAACGGATACCCGAGGCTCAAGATATCTCAATTTGAAAAAGAAGAAGAAGCTTGAAATTCTTTATTCCTTTCTCTCGATTCCCTCCTCTGAATATCTGATAGAATGTGTGTTGTGTCACACGTGTAAATGCTGAGTATTTCTTTACAATTCTGATAAATTCAATAATAATTGCACTTTAGCCCCTCAAGTTATCAATAATTACAATTCAGTTCTCAATTTCTTATTTCATTCAATTTCAATCCTAAATAATTTAAGAATATTAGAATTTAAATCAAAACTCCAAATATTTCCAAATTAAATATTCTCGGATCAAAATTAAATAATTTTGGGCGTTACACCAACTCAACCCAAGATGGGTTGCGGGTTAGGCGCGCCGGCCCGCGGGTTGGATCACGACAAATAAAAATAAATAAAAAATATTATAATTAATTATAAATATAATTTCATAAATAAATATTAATAGAAACATATTAATAAAACTTTTAATTATTGATTTTATGTGTGTAAATTTTATATAAATTAATTAATACAAAAAAAATCACAACTTTTATTAAAAAATACATATATAACAATAAAAATAAAAATAAATTATTAATTTTCCAGGCCCGCGGGCCAACCCGCGCGGGTCGCGGGCCTAGGAGGGTTGGCCCATCTAGGCCCACCTTTTGTTGGGTTAAAAAAATTTCAATCCAACCCACTTAAATTGTGTGGCGGGCCGAGCTGGACCAATCCGACGGGGCTAACCCAAATTGACGGCTTTACGGCTTTGCTCATCATTATTTAGTTTTATTATAATTTTTTATTTAGTTGTATATTGTGTTTTAATTTTGGTTAAATTTTGTAACAGTATAATGTAATTCGTCATTTGAATTTTGCTCGTATTGCTTGTTGTTCTGAAAGGTAAGCACCGTTTAGAATTTTTTTAAATTTGTACTTAATATTTTTGTTATGATTATTAATTTAATAATAATAACACTCATTTAAAAGTTTCATGCTATTAACCTGTCAAAAACAATTTCATGCTATTTTATTAATTTTTTTATTTTTTCGTAATAATATTCTATTAATTGTTTTATTATTCTATTACTAATTTCGTTTTATTTTTATTTTTAATGATGTATTAATTTTGTAAATTTTATTACAATGACCAAAATACCCCAAGTGTTAATTAAATAAATATTTTTAAACTAATCAGATAGATATTAAATATTTATAATTATCACTTAATTTATTATAATTAATTAAAATATATTTATTACCTTAATCATTAAAAATAAATAAATTAAAGCTTAATAAATCCTTATTTTCATCAATGAATTGATTAACAAGATTAAAAATTTATAAAATATATTTGTTACTCTGATCATTAAAAAATGATCAAAACTTAATAAATCCTTATTTTCATCAAAGAATTGATTAACGAGATTAAAAATTTATAAAAAATATTTAATTTCAGATTATATTGGTATTATATTATTTTTTTGACGGGTTGGAATTATATTATTTATTTTAGTGAATGTAATTAAGTTGAATGCAATTTTTATACGTAGATATAAACAAATAAATTTTTGTATATTAATTTTTAATATGATTGAAAAAAATTAATATTTCTAAAATTAATCAATAAAAATGTATGGTAAATATTTAAATATTATATTTATTACTAAATTTGCACTAATTTTAATTTCCAAACCACAAAAAAAATAACTATAAATATTAATTAAAATATAGAAAATAAATAAATTTAAAAATAATATAAATAAGAATTGACTTAAAATTAAAATAGTAATAATATTTTTGATATTATTTTTATTTTGAAACATTTTAATAACGATTATATTTTTTATAAATAATATATTATAATTTTTAATAATAATTCAAATATTCTGAATAATAATTAAAGTAATTATAAAATTATTTATATTATAAATCAAATTTAAATATTATTTCATTTTATTTTTAATTATTTTAAATTGTGGGATATTATTGGAAAAAAATATTTTTTGCTTTAATACATATTCCTGTAATTATGCTTTTTAATTTCTAAATATTTGATGATAAGAAAAAAAGAAAATAAGGAAGCTGAGAGTCTGAGACTTCCGATAACGAAGAAGAAATAAGGAGAGTGAAGATGATGGAGGAATGTAATACTTTTATGAATCCGGAGCTGTCAGTTCCGGAGCTGTCAGTTCCGGATTCATAAAAGCTGCAAAACTTTTCCTTTTTTCTTTTTTTTATTTGAGCGTTTTTTTTTTAATTTAAAAATAACCAACATAGATCTGACAACCTGTCGGATCTTTGTTGAATCCGGGACTTAAAGTCTTGGATTGTAATATTTTGACAAAACTTTCAGTTTTGTTATATTTTTATTAATATTTTTTAATTATATATTATTTTGAAAAAAAAACCCCTAAAGCCAATCAAAGAAAAGCTTTTTTTAAAAAAAATAATTTTCTTAAAAATTTAGATGTTTGATTATCATAGCAATATAATCGTATATATATATATACTTATTATTATTATTATTATTATTATTATTATTATTATTATTATTTATTTTTATTTTTCTTAAAAGCATGAATAAGAAACACAATTGTGTATTTATGTATGTGCCCTTCATAATATACATTTGGTATTTCTTACCCTTCTATTCTATATTATATTATAATAATTAGATGAAAAAATTAGCATTTTGGTCCTGTATGTTGGCTTCTTTTTTGTTTTGGTCCTGTATGTTGGCTTGTTTTGGAAAAGATCTTGTAACTCGATTTTTTTTTGGATTTAGTCCTATATGTTGGCTTATTTTGGTTTTGGTCATGTAAGTTGGTTTGTTTTTTGGTTTTCGTCCTGTATGTTATCATGTTTTGGAATTTAGAAGTTGATCTCTAATTATTTTTGTAATAAATATTTTTTATTCTTTCTTGTTTTATCAGCTTATTGGTTTGAGATAATTACAACTAACTAATAAAAAATATTTTTTTACGCTTAAACTTTTTTTAATCTAAATAATTTAATAAAATCTAAAATATGTTAATTTAATGTATTAAATGTAACATACTTTTATTTTTTTAAAAAATAACAAACAAACATTCATTTATATCGTTCTCAACTGTAACTTCGATTTTTTTATTTATTTGGCACTAAGTGTTCGCCTACTTAGCACCTATTAATGATCATATAAATAAGTTCCAACCTAAATTAACAAAATTAGCTAAAAAACTAAAAATATATTTAAAACATATTTTCGTTCTTTTAAAAAGTAACACTCTAATATATTTTTTTATCGTTCTCAACTATGGTTGACTTTTTTTGTTCCGCTTTTCTCGAAAGCAGAGCTTTTTAGGTATGTTTCACTTTTATCACGCTTTGTTGAATCCGACATTTTGGTGATAACAAACAACAACTCATTGTATAGAAATGTGCTGCCAATCTTTTGTATTTCAGGAATCTACTACAACTCCTACCGCAACCGTCTAAACCCTTCAAGTTATCTACCGAAAGCTTGTCAACCGCCTTTGTCTCTCGACCAATTGCAGTCACAAGCCTATCGACTGGTTATTCAAACCAGCAGAGGATAAATCTATCTACCGGAAGAATGCCAACTGCTTATCAAGATATCTCAAGACAAATACTTGTGACAAGACGTTCTTTGCAAGATCTTTTATCAAAAGCAGAACCGGCGTATCAGAAGATCTGTTGACTCTTGCATCGAGACAACAGGTTGCACTAAAATGGCAAAAACGCAGAATGGCTACAGATAAAGCATTCGACTGTTTATACCAGTTTTGGACCCTGGAAGTTGTCTGCATTTAAAGAAGTGTACGATCTTCATGCAGAATCATCAATGCATTTATGAAGCATTAAATGTGCATTCAATGCAGCATCAGAACGTTCAAAATAAAGACGTTGATGATTGACCTATATAAAGGGAAGATTGCTCAAGAAGTGATTAGAAGACAAGCAACACGAAAAATCTCAATCAACTCAATCACTTGAATACTATCAGAAGTCCTCATCTGATATACTGAAGCAATACTTGAGCACACTTACAAGATCATTCACTTGCTGCTCAAATAAACCCTCGCCTACAGTTTACATATCTGATCTTCAAGGATCATTCTAGGGTTTCCAAGCCTCTCGACCGCTCTGCAGTTTGAGAAGCTCAACCGGACCGTATTCATTATTGAAGAGACTTGAAGCTACTCTGAAAGCTTCCACCAGTCTGATAAGAACTGAGAATCTTATCTGTGTAAATCTAGGAGTTTCGGATTAGGCATTGGATAAGTCCTAAGTCTGAAGTGGGTGTATTGCAAGACGTTGTAATAACCAAAGTCTTCTAGTGAATTCCTTCCTAAGTGGAAGAAGGGGAGACGTAGAAGGATTAAGCCTTCGAACTTCCATAAATTGTGCCTTAGTCTTTACTGCATATTTATCTTATATATTGCTCATACATCGTATTATAACTTGCCTTTGCATCACTAAAACCTCTGAACTATTTCCGCACTATTTAAGTTGTTCAAACCGTTTTAGAAGTTGAGAAAACAGATTAAGTGAACTAAACTTCACTTGATCATTTTGAAAAGAAAGAAAATAAGTTTCAGAGTGTATTCACCCCCCCCTCTACCCTCTGAACCGATCCCAACAAGTGGTATCAGAGAGGGTTCCTTTCTCAACTGCTGATCTAAAGTTTTAAAATCATGACTTTTTTCAACAAAATTCCTATGTTTTCTAAAGAAGATTATGATGACTGGAAAATTCGCATGCAGGCACATCTTGCAGCACAGGACGATGACATGCTATATGTCATAACAGACGGTCCTATCAAAATCATGAAGGTCAACCCAGCTCTAACCGATGGTGCAGGACAAATGATTGAGAAACCAAGAGCTGAGTGGACTACTGAGGACAAAAAGAAGGCCAATCTTGACAATGTGGCCCGGGACATCCTATACAAAACACTGGACAAGAACATGTTCAGCAAAATCAAGTCATGCTCCACAACAAAGGAGATTTGGGAGAAGCTCACTCAGCTGTGTGAAGGAAATGACCAGACCAAGGAAAACAAGCTCACCATGGCCATTAAAAAATATGACAATGCCAAAATGAAGCCAGGGGAAACCATGGCTGAATTTGATGAACGGTTCAGCAGTATCATTTGTGATCTTATTGCTTTAGGAAAAACTTATACTAACCGTGAAATTGCTATGAAGGTTATGAGAGCTTTGTCCAAAGAATGGGAGATCAAGACAGTGGCCATGAGGGAGTCAAAAGACTTAAGCAAGGTTGAACTGCATGATCTCTTTGCAGATCTCAAAGCCTACGAGTTCGAGCTCAACATGAGGACAGAAGATGAACCATCTACCTCTCAACCAACCAAGGCCTTAACCTCAAAGGTGATGCATCCACCGGTCGAGGAAGCTCCAAAGAGATCAGCTGAGCAAATCAGCAACGAAGCCATGACACTCTTTGTCAAGAAATTTGGTAGATTTATGCGTAAAAACAATTCTAAATTTAAAAATTATCATAAATCGGACCATACAGACGATGGTCCTACTTGTTTTAACTGTGGCAAGCCAGGCCACTTCATTGCAGATTGCACCAAGCCTAAGAGCAATGATCAGAAGCAATTCTTCGAAAGAAGAAGGGGCAAGGAGGACAAGAGGACGTTTAGAAAAGGAAGAGACCAAAGGGTTCTAGTAGCAGACGAAAGCAAAATCAAGTGGGCTGAGTCTGACTCTAACAACCCCAATACCGGAAGCTCTTCAGATGACAGCGATGATGAAAAGGTGGAATGCCTTATGGCTGACATCGAAGAAGAAGATGAGGAGGTATTTGACTTTGGCTCACCTGAATTTACTCACAGTGATCTAGTTACTGCTTTACACGAAATGGCTAATGAATACAAAGAATTATCCAAGGAATTCGAGGAGGTAAAGGCAGAAAGAGCTGACCTAAAAGATAAGTCAAGCGAATCAAGCTGCATGCAGCGAAAAGAGCTTGATGGTCTTAAGGTCAAGCTAAGTCTGCTGGCTACTGAGAATGACACCTTGAAAAGAGTGTTCCAAGCAACCTTGACTGAGAACAAAAAATTACTTGAAACAATTAAGGCTTGGAATAAATCTTCTGTAACCATTGACAAGATTCAAGAAATCCAAAGACCGGCACATGACAAAACCGGTCTAGGGTTTGGAACAAATGAACAGTCTATGGAATTTTGTATTCAGTCAAGCCTGGACAAAGGCAATCTTAACAAAATAAGATTTGTCAGGTCCAGCACGATATATGAACATGATGAGTGCAGCTTTGACAAAAATCAGAAAGTATCTAACGAACGAAGCTCTAAGCATAGAGGACTGGGATATGTGGATCCCCAGATCTCTAATCAAAGAGGAACTTGGATTAAACCAAAACCTAATGAAAGAATAAAGGGAAACCAATCTAATTTCAAAAGGCCATGGAATGAGTCTAACTACTCTAAGAGAAGATGGTCAAAGGAGAAGCCTTACCAGTACTTTAATTGCAGGCCAGTTCAAAAGAGGTACAGGCTAACTGATAAAGATAAAAAAGGCAAGCAGCACACAGCAACCTCACAAGCACACATATTTACTGCTTATCGACCGCACAAATTTTTGGACACACACACGGGCAAACCTGTAAGGGTGTTCCAGGTGTGGGTCCCGAAAGGGCTAATCCGACCTGGACCCTACTAGATATGGGCACCAAAAGTTCTTCACTTTTTGCAGGTACTAAAAGTCCAAACGGGCGAGAAGACCACTTCTATCAAGGACACTACCTGGTACTTAGATAGTGGTTGCTCACGGCACATGACAGGGAATCCAAAACTTCTAACAGAAGTTGTGCTGTGCAAAGGACCAAAGATTAGCTTTGGAGACAACTCCAAAGGTAAAACCGTGGGTAAGGGTAAGATTATCCATGGTAACATCATTATTAAAGATGTATTGCTTGTTGACAAACTGTGCTATAATTTGATAAGTATTAGTCAACTATGTGACAATGATCATTCGGTCGAGTTTCACAAACACACTTGCATTATCAAAAATGACAAAGGTGAGACTCTTATGACCGGTGTAAGAGACCTAAACACCTACAAGGTAAACTGGTCTTGCTCACATATTTCTTCACCTACTTGTCTTACTGCTCATCATGATAAACATTGGTTGTGGCATAAGCGGTTAAATCATCTAAATTTTAAGTCCATCTCTAACTTGAGGAAGCATGATTTGGTTTCTGGTCTGCCTGAAGGAGATTTTATAAAAGACAAAGTTTGTCCTGCTTGTCAACTAGGAAAGCAGGTGAGAGCAACCTTTAAAAATAAAGGGTGTATGTCTTCTTCCAAATGCTTAGACTTACTTCACATGGACCTATTTGGTCCTATACCAGTAAGAAGTATAGGGGGAATGAGATATGCTCTTGTTGTTATAGATGACTTTTCTCGATTTACTTGGGTCATCTTTCTCTCTTCAAAAGATCAAACTGCACCTCGCCTGATTAAGCTTTTTAAACGCTTGCAAAATGAACAATCTACTGTGATAGATAGAATCAGGAGTGATAGAGGGACTGAATTTTTAAACACCACTCTTATGACTTATCTAGATGATCAGGGAATCAAGCATGAGTTGTCAGCTGCTAGATCCCCACAGCAAAATGGGGTGGCTGAAAGAAGGAACCGTACTTTAAAAGAAGCAGCCAGAACTATGATTGCTGATTCAAATGTTTCTCAAAGGCTTTGGGCAGAAGCAGTTAACACAGCTTGCTATACTCAAAACAGATCTATGATTAATAAATGATTTAACAAAACTCCATATGAGATCTGGAATGGCACAAAACCTGATATTTCATACTTCAAAATTTTTGGGTGCAAATGCTTTATCCACAACAATGACAAAAATCATTTGACAGCTTTCGATGCCAAAGCAGACGAAGGAACTTTTATTGGTTACTCAGCCGTTAGCAGAGCTTATCGAATGTTCAATCAAAGATCACTAACGGTCGAGGAAACCATTCATGTTGTTTTTGATGAATCTACTCTTTGTACAGAACAAACTCAAGGGAGCATAAATGATCTGAGTCATAGACTGAAAAACACAAATCTACAGGAAGAGAGTGACAGTGATGCATATCCTCCAAAGAAGGATGATCCAGTTCCCTCTACCGTGTGTGATCAAACAAGGCCAGAAGAGGATCCACCGGTTGATAACGATCCTCCTGCCAATGATGATCCAGTAAACGAGGACGTTCGTCAACCAATTGATGACAACCCTTTAGGAAATTATTTTAGGTGGAACAAAGATCATCCACCTGGGTTGGTCATAGGTGACCCTTCTGCTCCTCGAAAAACACGTGGTCAAATGATTAATGAATTCTTGCATGCAGCTTTCATATCTCAGGTAGAGCCCAAGAAGATAGATGAAGCTCTATCAGATGCCAGCTGGATTGAAGCTATGCAAGAAGAGTTGAATCAATTCACCCGCAACAATGTTTGGCATCTAGTTCCTCGACCGAAAAATCAAAATGTGATTGGAACTAGATGGGTGTTTCGTAACAAGCTCGATGAACATGGCACTGTTGTGCGTAACAAAGCTCGGCTTGTTGCACAAGGATTCAGACAAGAAGAAGGCATAGACTTTGAGGAATCCTTCGCGCCAGTTGTAAGACTAGAAGCAATCCGCATCTTTCTTGCCTATGCAGCTTTCAAGGACTTTAAAGTTTATCAAATGGATGTCAAGTCTGCATTCCTCAATGGTCTACTTCAAGAAGAGGTGTACGTTGAACAACCACCAGGTTTTGTCAATCCTACTCATCCTCAATATATCTATAAACTTGACAAAGCCCTCTATGGATTAAAACAAGCACCACGTGCATGGTATGATACATTACTAAAATTTTTACTGGAACATGATTTCCAAATTGGAACGGTCGATAAGACCTTGTTTAAATTTGTAAAAGGTGATCATGTGTTACTAGTACAAATTTATGTTGATGACATTATATTTGGGTCAACTAACCCCAAGTTGTGCTCAAAGTTCTCTAAGATGATGCAGGAGAAATTTGAAATGAGCATGATGGGCGAGCTAAATTTCTTTCTTGGATTGCAAGTGAAGCAACTTGAAACTGGAATATTTATCAATCAATCCAAGTATGCCAAGGAATTGGTAAAGAAGTTTGGAATGGAACAATGCTCAACTGTATCTACCCCCATGAGTGCATCAATCAAGCTTGATAAAGATGAAGGGGGAATCCCGGTCGAGGTAACAATGTATCGAGGCCTTATTGGCTCATTGCTTTATTTGACTGCCAGTCGACCGGATATCATGTATTCAGTTTGTTTATGTGCTAGATTTCAAGCAGCACCTAAGCAATCTCATTTCATTGCCGCCAAACGAATAATTAAATATATTAAAGGAACTACTAATGTGGGTCTTTGGTATCCCAAAGATTCAAATCTTAATCTTATTGGCTATTCAGATGCAGATTATGGAGGTTGTAGAATTGATCGCAAAAGTACAAGTGGCACATGTCAATTCCTTGGAGATAGACTAATTTCGTGATCAAGTAAGAAGCAGACATCAATTGCTACCTCGACCGCCGAAGCAGAATACCTTGCTGCTGGCAGCTGTTGTGCTCAAATACTCTGGATTCAACAGCAGCTTAATGATTATGGAATCCGGTCGAGTGAAACTCCTATCTACTGTGACAATACAAGTGCCATAGCCATCACTCACAATCCAGTGATGCACTCTAGGACAAAGCACATTGATGTCAGGCATCACTTTATCCGAGATCATGTCATAAAGAAGGAAATCCGGCTGGAATACATCTCTACCGATCAACAAGCAGCAGACATATTCACCAAGCCTTTACCGAACGCTAAGTTTTCATATTTTCGAAATATTCTTGGCTTAGTAGATCTAAGTTAGTATGCATGTTTTTAGGGGGAATGATTGCTAGTATGACGTTAATAGCTTAGCTGTTACATTGCCATAAATGTTGGCATATCATCCGCCTTTAGCTAGTCTCTGACAGGCTCCGTACTAGCAGCTTTGTGCTCTGAACCAAATGACATTAATTGGGCGCGGTGATTATACTCTTCAAAACTTTTTGAATTTCAAAAATACTTTTCATGACATCACCATATGGCCCATAGGTTCCTATATATACTTCTTTACACTCGTATATCAACCTTTCACCATTGCTAAAGCTTTCATATTGCATTAAAAAATTCTATCGTATTACTATCAAGCTTTTGCTTACTCTCTGCTCGAGTTCTTATCTACAGCTATCATGTCGATCCAGAAGACTTGTCTTGCAATCAACTTTGATTCCGTTATTGAGGCAAGCAATGCAGGAATCACTGAGGTCTTCACCATGCTTGAAGCCTCTGGACTGAAGAAGTTTTTGGGAAGCAGCGCCATCTGCGATCTGCCTGTCTTGAAGGAGTTCTTTGCAACCGCTCAAATCGAGCATGGGACTGTCAAATGCTTGATTCGGACAGAGTCCTACTCCTTCAATCAAAAGTTCTTCGCCAGCACATTTGATCTGCCCTCCAGGGGTTTGACAAAATGCGCGGATCTTCCCGATGGTAACTGCTCATACTGGTTGAAGGAATTCTCAACCACTGATGCTCCGATCAAACTGCCGGCTCAGAAGACATCTCTTAAAGCTCCATTCAGGCTATTGACCAACATCGTGGCCAAAAATCTTCTTGCCAAGGCTGGATCGTACGACAAGGTGACGATGGAGAAATTCCAATACATGGCTTGTATCGCCTCCAAAATCAACATCAACTGGTCAGACATATTGTTCACTACTTTATGTGAAATGATCAGGGGAAAAGGGCAATCCGAGGGATTTGCTCTGCAAATTTGCCACATCTTGAGCGTCCTTGGAGTAGACTTCTCCAAGACTGAGCCTCTGCATCCCACCAAATGGCTCAACAAGTCTACAATTTTCAAGTTTCTGAACAAGAAAGAGGTTGCGGTCGACACTCTGCCTTCAACCGCAAGTGTTGTTGCTGTCACTCAACCGCTTTCAACAGTACCAGTAGCGGCCAAACCAGCCCATACCAAGAAATCTGCCAAGCGTCAACTTATCATAGAGTCTGACTCTAAAGAAGAATCATGTGAGAACGTTCCACTGATTCAAGCCTTCAGCAAGTCATCTCCTTCTGTCTCCAAAGCAGCTGTGCCATCCACGCCTGCAGGCGAGAAGAAGAGGCAGCACAAGAAGTTAAAGTCCATTTCTGGACTTGCTCCTACTGTTCCAACACCAATTCTGCCAACGGTCGAGACTAATACCACTACTGCTACTACTGCTCCACGTCCTACCAAGGGTGTGATAATCAGGGAAGGTGCCTCATCAACTCCAAAGGTCACTCTCGTTGATCCCAAGGACAAAGGGAAAGGTGTGATGATCTACTCACCCAAGGCTCAACCAGCAGCTACTGTAGAGCTCAACTTGATCATCTCTCACGTTCTCCGCACTGTCAAGCGTCACCTACAGCGCTTTGACAGATGGCATCATTCCCGTACTCACCTGACGCTTGCTCAAATATTTCCTAAGTGGAAAGCTCTGAACGTTATTGAGCAGAAGATGCTTCTTTTTGCTGACACTGAAGACATCGTGGAGGCTCTGGGAAGAAGACAGCTCATCGACTTGAAGCTTCGAGGAAGTCTGATATCTCTGTTGATTTCTGAGCGTGTCAAAAACTTCAAATCCAAGAGTCCTACCGCCACCGATGACTTTGTGATTTTGACTGGACTACAGAATAGTCTACGTCAAATCACTCAACTACTTCAGCACTTCCAAGCTCTTAACAACGTAAAGACGACAGCTTCCTCAGCTTGTATACAGGCTTATGGACTGGAAGCATAGGTGATGATGAAGACTTTTCTTACCCAAGATCAGGGTGAAGAAGACGTCTCTGCTATTACTCTTTCAGATGGGATTCTGACCGGTCTCATCACTGCTGACCTGTTTCAATCATCCGCTCTAAGATCGAGTGTGGCAGCATCTTCATCGGTCGACCCCGCCTCAACCGCAGTCCAAGCAGTAATTCAACCGGAAGCAGCTGTGACTGCTCACTCATCTCCAGCGGCGACCGCTCACACCTCTCCCAGTCGTCTACAAGATTTTTTAGAAGTGATTGAACAAGAAATTTCTGTCACCTCTGTGACAGAGGCTCCTTGCAGCAGTGAAGCAGTAGTGCCCCCAACAGAGATACCAAGCACTATTGTATCACTTGCACCTCCAGAAAAGCCAGTGACTGATGCTGGCCCAGCACTTCAACCGTCTCCATCTACTGAAAAGTTTGTGGAAGATCTCCTAATGGATGAACCGAGTGCTGATCCTGCTACTCCACAAACCATCTTGGCTGCAGTCGAGACCCCTATATCTCCAACTGTACCACTATTGGAAGGTCCATCAGCTAGCTCACCAGCCAGATCACCAGCACCACATCATCTTGAGTCTGGCCCAGCTTCACCAAGGAATGACACACAGAGTCAAATGCTTCAGACTGATGACTCATATATTGAAGCCATGGCAGCAGCTCTGGATCACACATTAATAAATAGGCTTCATGAGCTCATGCAAACAGTTCGCTCCTTTTCACAAGCCATCACAAATACATCCTCATGGGTTGACAATTCACGCACGACGATGATTCGGCATTTTGAGACCGTGTCTAGCGACCTTGCTCATCTGTCCAAAGAGATCACTGCCCATCATCGCACTCAAATCCAAACGCTCTCTACCGTCTCCGAACAAGTTGTCAGATCCAAAAACCGCCTTCATAGGCAGTTGAATGATCGGATGGACACTATGCAAGCTACTCTAATTGCTCAAATAGATGCCAAAATTGATACTATGCAAGCCTGCCTTGGCACTCAACTCACTGAGATCATCCTTCGACTCAACCAAGGTGATGCCAAAAAGGGGGAAGAAGAGCAACGAAGAGCAGCAGAGGCAAGAAGACGTGAAGAAGAATCCAGAAGAAAGGAAGAAGCCGACAGAAGAAGAAGAGAAGGCGATAGGTCAGGAGAAGCCAGTTGGTTCAAAAGATGAACAACTTGTCTCTTCTTTATTTATCGCAGCTATATCTCATTTTGTTTTTCTTCAGTAGGTGTAATAAGAATGCTTATTGTAATTAATGAAATTCATTCTCTCAATGAAGTTCATTTTAATGCTTTCATATTGTTTTCGGAGCACCTAAGTTTTGTCATCACCAAAAAGGGGGAAATTGTTGAATCCGACATTTTGGTGATAACAAACAACAACTCATTGTATAGAAATGTGCTGCCAATCTTTTGTATTTCAGGAATCTACTACAACTCCTACCTCAACCGTCTAAACCCTTCAAGTTATCTACTGGAAGCTTGTCAACCGCCTTTGTCTCTCGACCGGTTGCAGTCACAAGCCTATCGACTGGTTATTCAAACCAGCAGAGGATAAATCTATCTACCGGAAGAATGCCAACTGCTTATCAAGATATCTCAAGATAAATACTTGTGACAAGACGTTCTTTGAAAGATCTTTTATCAAAAGCAGAACCGGTGTATCAGAAGATCTGTTGACTCTTGCATCGAGACAACAGGTTGCACTAAAATGGCAAAAACGCAGAATGGCTACAGATAAAGCATTCGACCGTTTATACCAGTTTTGGACCCTGGAAGTTGTCTGCATTTAAAGAAGTGTACGATCTTCATGCAGAATCATCAATGCATTTATGAAGCATTAAATGTGCATTCAATGCAACATCAGAACGTTCAAAATAAAGACGTTGATGATTGACCTATATAAAGGGAAGATTGCTCAAGAAGTGATTAGAAGACAAGCAACACGAAAAATCTCAATCAACTCAATCACTTGAATACTATCAGAAGTCCTCATCTGATATACTGAAGCAATACTTGAGCACACTTACAAGATCATTCACTTGCTGCTCAAATAAACCCTCGCCTACAGTTTACATATCTGATCTTCAAGGATCATTCTAGGGTTTCCAAGCCTCTCGACCGCTCTGCAGTTTGAGAAGCTCAACCGGACCGTATTCATTATTGAAGAGACTTGAAGCTACTCTAAAAGCTTCCACCAGTCTGATAAGAACTGAGAATCTTATCTGTGTAAATCTAGGAGTTTCGGATTAGGCATTGGATAAGTCCTAAGTCTGAAGTGGGTGTATTGCAAGACATTGTAATAACCAAAGTCTTCTAGTGAATTCCTTCCTAAGTGGAAGAAGGGGAGACGTAGAAGGATTAAGCCTTCGAACTTCCATAAATCGTGCCTTAGTCTTTACTGCATATTTATCTTATATATTGCTCATACATCGTATTATAACTTGCCTTTGCATCACTAAAACCTCTGAACTATTTCCGCACTATTTAAGTTGTTCAAACCGTTTTAGAAGTTGAGAAAACAGATTAAGTGAACTAAACTTCACTTGATCATTTTGAAAAGAAAGAAAATAAGTTTCTATTTAATTTTTTTTAAAAAAACACTTTTTTCAATATTATCAAAACACACTACTTCTGCTTCTTTTTTATTATTATTAATAAAGACTTAAAAATCTAAGTTATTTAAGTATTTTTTTAAGTTAAATGTTTTTTTTTATCCAAACCCGCCCTATATATAAATAATCGGCCTAATAGTTGCCCACAGGGGCATAGGCGAGTTGATAAGGCCTGAGGTGACGTGGGAAAAAATTTCCCAGCGTTGTGGGTTCGATCCTCGTGTGGAGCATATTCCCTGCTGAAATATTGTGGGGGGTATGCTCTGGGGATTGGGCCATGTGCTCCCTCCCTCAAGTCCCTGCCGCTCGTGCACATCCCTCGATTTACCCTCCGCATGAGCCAATGGGCCTCTGACTCATGTGGAATGGGGTCCCCTTCGGGGTCAACCCTTTAGAAAAATCGGCCTAATAGTTACTTTTTGTGCCAAATTGAAGTTATGTGGTATAAGATATTACATTTTTTTTCCAGCATTTGAAAGTTTAGTCTTTTGGTACTTTTTAAAATTATAGAGTGGTATTTATATAAATATAATCAATTCAGATGGTACTATGATCTTTCATAATTTTTTTTTAATAACTGTGATATTATTCTTAGTAGTATTTCACCTATTTTATATAATCAATGATTTAAATTAGTAAGTATTAGAGTTTGAATAATTATTTAAAATTATTGATATAATATAATGAATATATTTAAATTTAAATATTATTATAAAAACATTATTGTATAAAACATCAGTGATAGCCAGCAGTCCTAGGGTAATTTATAATTGATCTAGTTTAGCCGTGTAGAAGATAGGAATTTTTTTAAAAATAATATAAAAATACAAGATTCGTTTGGAATGTACTTATAAAATGTTTTTATATAAAAAAATTTATAAAATATTTTAAAAATTATTTTAAAAATAAATATGTATTTGAACAACTATTATATAAAAATATTTTAACATTTCAAATGTAATGTTGTTCATCCTTGTCTTCTATAGTTTCATTCTAAAAACATCTAAAAATATCTCTCAAGTGTTCTTTAAAAACTATACTTGGAGAACACTTTTTAAAAAATATTTTTCAAAAACATTTTACAAAAATTTTATTCAAACATAATTTAAGTTTTTTTCATTTATAAAAGAATAAAAATGTTTCTAAAGTACATGTTCAAACGATACCATAGCATTTTTAAAAATTTTATGAATCTTACCTAAAAAAAAAGTTATAAATCTATTAAAATCCGGGACAGACTGTCTCAGATTCAATTTTTTTACATTTTTTTTTTAGGTTGGACCGTAGTCAGCCGATGAGGACCTAATATCAGTGGGACTTCGTTCGATCTCCTAAGTCCTAATCTGCACACCAAGTTTGTTTGAAATGTAAGTCATTTTTTTTTATTTATGTTTTTTTTTTCATGTGCGTATATATATGTATTTTATTATAATATTTATTTCATACTATTTTTTTTTATAGAAAATATTGTCATAATATATTTCCAATTCGATGAGTTTATCTTAAAGTCCTAATCTGCACAGTTTGTTTGAAATGTAAGTCATTTTGTTTTATTTATTTATGTTTTTTTTTCATGTGCGTATATATATGTATTTTATTATAATATTTATTTTGTTGGAGATCATACTTTAGAGTTTCGGTGATAACATAGTCAAAACAAAACCAAGTAAATAAACTAATCGGACTCGTCAAAGATTAAAGGCTAAAGATTTCAATATACGAAAGTTACCAGATCAAAGTACCGTGATGAAATCAAGATACAGATCAAACTTCACAGACATATATCTTATTACACCGGATCGATTGAAACAAGGTCAGATAGTCATCAACCAGATCGTAGCCTCACCTTGAAGTAACCGTTGCTGAGATTGTTGGAGAAAACGACAAAATCATTTAATAAGATTTTGAACGTTGATCGGCCTACGTTTTAAGTCAAGATTTGTGAGCTATTTATTGAGATATGCTGGCGGCCCAATATCAAAAATTGTTGGTGGCTCACTGACTACTTTTGAAGACTATAAATACTCAAGCATTTCGAAGATTCAAAAGACGAGACCAAGAGTGAAAAATTACAAGCAATCAAAATCAAAGTCGAAAAAGCCTTCACTCAACACACTAACTCAGATATCCACTTATCAGATCAAAGTCTCGATACTCTGAGTTAGAACACACTACAGATCGATCAAGCTCAAAGAAACACTTCAAATCGATCCAGATCAAAGCTACAGCTTTCCAGATCAAACCACCGAAGCATACTTTGTTGCTTCACTTTGTAAACTCTAAGTAGAAAAGTTGTTCTGTTTCGAGTAAGAGTATTTCTAGGAGTTCCTATCAAAGGATTGATTGGATTGGATTTGTACAAAGGGATTGTATAAGTCAAAGTCTTCTAGTGGAATCATTCTGGAAACAGAAGAAGGGGTGACGTAGGAGAATTCATCTCCGAACATCCAGAAACAACCCTATCTCTTTACTGCACTTATTTCATTTCATCTGCATTAGTATTATTAAGCATTCAATCTGTGAGGAAGATTACTTCCGCCTGACTTGTTCAGATCTTTCAAGCAGATCAAAAATTTTAAGTAACAAAACTTCTGTCTGATTCTTACAAATCAGATCGAAGAACCCGCAAAATTTTTAATTGTGTATTCACCCCCCCCCCCTCTACACATATTTCGATCCTAACAAGTGGTATCAGAGAGGTTCTTTCTTATCACCTGAATCATCTCTTCTCTATGGCATCCCTAGCTATGACATCGTTCAGTAAAATCCCTATGTTTTCAAAAGAAGATTATGATGACTGAAAAATTTGTATGCAGGCACATCTATCAGCACTGGATGATGATATGTGGTTCGTTGTAACAGATGGACCAATGAAGATTATGAAAGTCAACACTGTTGTTGCTATTACTGAAGGTGCTCCTCAGATGATAGAAAAGCCTCGAGCTGAATGAACTTCTGAAGATAAAAGGAAAGCCAATCTTGACAATGTATCCAAAGACGTTCTATACAAAACTCTGGACAAAAACATGTTTAGCAAGATCAAAATCTGCACTACTGCCAAAGAAATATGGGAAAATCTCACTCAATTATGTGAAGGAAATGATCAAACAAAGGAAAACAAACTCATGGTGGCCATTCAAAAGTTTGACAATATCAAGATGAAACCAGGAGAAACGATGAATGAATTTGACGAAAGATTCAGTAGTATCATGATCGAGCTGAATGCACTTGGAAAGAGTTACAGCAATCGTGAAGTAGCACTCAAAGTCATGAGAGATCTACCACGAGAATGGGATGTAAAGACAGTCGCTATGAGGGAATCCAAAGATCTCAATAAGATCGAACTACATGATCTATTTGCAGATCTTAAAGATTATGAATTCGAGCTGGGAGTTCGAACTGAGGAAGACACATCAACATCACAAGTTACCAAAGATCTCACTGCAGCAGATGAAACTCCAGTAACCAAGACTGCAGAACAAATCAGTAGCAATGCAATGTCACTATTTGTCAAAAAGTTTGGAAGATTCATGAGGAAGAATCACAATAAATTTCAAAGAGCAAACAGATCAAGCTTCAAATCAAAAGAACCAACTGAAGAAAATCGAGCTTGTTACAACTGTGGAAATAAAGAGAACATTATACAAAAAGAACTCAAGGGAAGAAATAAAGAGATTTAGCAGAAAGAAAGAACAAAAAGCTCTGTTAGCAGATGAAAGCAATAGCAAATGGGCAGAATCAGACTCCACTTCATCTGACTCAGAGACATCGTCAAGTGAAAGTGAAGAAGAAGCTGTCAAATGCCTTATGGCTAATAACTCTGACATTCCAGACGATGGAGATGTACTTGACTTTACTTCTGATGAATTTAGTAAGGAAGATCTTATTAATGCATTAAATGAGATGGTTATTGAATATCGCACACTATCTCACAAGTTCGATGAAGTCAGAACAAATGGAAAGGGCACAACAGATAAGTCAGATCAAAGTAACTCAAATGAGTATACTGGATCAGACAGTCTAAAGGCTCAGATAAATTTGTTAATGGCTGAGAACAATGATATGAGAAGTAAGCTGCAAGAAACTTTATCTGAAAATCAAAGATTAACAGATCTAGTAAACTCTTGGAATAAAACATCGATATCCTTAGATAAACTTACAGAAATGCAAAAGCAAGCTGGTGATAAATCCGGTTTAGGCTACAACACAAATGAAGGAAGTTCATCTACTTCAACCACTCAATCGTGTCTGGAAAATAACAGCTCCAAGTATCTAAAGTTTGTGAGATCCAGCACGATATATGAACCAGAGATTTCTATGACATATTCAATACCTTATCAGAGCAAACTCTTACACAGAGGGCTGGGATATGTTGAGCCAGACAGATCTAAGTCAGGGTGGACTAGACCTAGATCAAATTGGTCTAGAAATGGTTCTGAAAGACAAAGAACTTCACCAACTCAACATAAACCACATTCTAACAGCTCTTATAGAAAGTATTGGAAGTCAAATATGAATAATCGATCTGATCACAACACTTGGCACACACAGCACAATGCACAAAAATCATCAGATAAATTTATAATTCCCAAAGGACAACATCATGGAAAGACTGTGAGGATAATCCAAGTATGGATTCCAAAGGGATTAATCAAGCTGGGACCCAAGTAGGAATGGGGACCAAATTTATTTTATTTTATTTTTGTAGGAAAACAAGGGCGAATTGATCAAGCAAACAGTCTGGTACCTGGATAGTGGATGCTTAAGGCATATGACAGGAGACAGAAGAATGCTATCAGAATATACATCAGGACCAGGACCTAAGATTACCTTTGGAGATAATTCTAAAGGTACAACCATGGGTAAGGGTAGGCTTATTCATGGAAATATACACATTAAAGATGTATTACTCGTAGAGAATTTAAAGTATAATCTGATTAGTATTAGTCAATTGTGTGACTATGATTATTGTGTGGAATTTCAAAAGCACACCTGCACTGTAAAAGATCAATCTAGACTAATCATTATGACAGGAGAAAGAAATGAAAACACTTATAAAGTTAATTGGTCGGATCAACCAATCACTTCAGTCTGCCTGATAGCATCAAAGATGAACCAACATTGGTTATGGCACAAGAGACTAAATCACTTGAATTTCAAAGCTTTAGCCAATCTGAGTAAACATGAATTGGTTACAGGTCTGCCTAAAATCGAGTTTTCAAAAGATAAAATTGTTCTGCATGCCAACTAGGTAAGCAGATCAGATCAACTTTTAAAAACAAAGGATGTAAATCATCTTCCAAAAGCTTAGAACTATTGCACATGGATCTTTTTGGTCCTATTCCAGTAATGAGCTTAGGGGGAATGAAATACACCTTGGTTATTGTTGATGATTTCTCAAGATTTACTTGGGTGATATTTTTAAAATCTAAAGATCAAACTGCCACCCAATTTATTAAACTTCTTTTAAGACTTCAAAATGAGAAATCACAAACGATTGATAAAATTAGAAGTGACAGAGGAACCGAGTTTACAAATCAAACTCTGTCTACTTATCTTGAAAATCATGGAATCAAGCATGAGTACTCTACAGCTAGAACGCCACAACAAAATGGTGTTGCAGAAAGGAGAAATAGAACTCTAAAGGAAGCTTCCAGAACAATGATTGCTGATTCAGGTATTTCACAAAAGTTTTGGGCAGAAGCTGTAAATACAGCTTGTCATACTCAGAACAGATCAATGATTAATAAGAAAGTTGGAAAAACACCTTATGAGATCTGGTATGGTAAAGTTCCAGTGATATCATACTTCAAGGTATTTGGTTGCAAATGTTTCATTCACAACAATGGTAAGACTCATCTGACTGCACTCGATGTCAGATCAGATGCTGGTTTGTTTCTTGGATACTCATATGTTAGTAAAGCTTATAGAGTATTTAATATTAAATCTCTAACAGTTGAAGAATCAGTACACGTTGTTTTTGATGAAACATCTGTTACTAATGAATCTTCAAGCCTAAATGATCTCAGCAACAGAATAGAAGATGCAAAGCTTGACTCAGAAGATGAAGAAGAGATTCAGATCATAATTCCTTTTGAACCAGTTCAAATTGAGGAACAGATACCAGAAGAACCACCAATTAACAATGAGATTCCAAAAAACACAGATCATATTGAACATC
Source organism: Henckelia pumila (assembly GCF_033568475.1). NCBI lineage: Eukaryota > Viridiplantae > Streptophyta > Magnoliopsida > Lamiales > Gesneriaceae > Henckelia > Henckelia pumila. Next base: position 191,124,076 of record NC_133121.1, on the reverse strand, counting down.
ACAATGATCAAGATCAACAAGGGAACAAATATCAACTTGGTCCAAATTACAGATGGTCCAAGACTCATCCACCAAACTTGGTAATATGTAATCCATCCGCACCTTTGAGAACCAGAGGTCAGATGATTAATGAGTTAATGCATGCTGCTTTTATTTCTCATATAGAACCTAAGAAAGTAGAAGAAGCTCTTCTTGACAGTAATTGGATAGAAGGCCATGCAAGATGAATTGAATCAATTCGAAAGAAATTGTGTCTGACATTTAGTTCCTAGACCTTCAGATAAATCTATAATAGGAACTAGATTGGTATTTAAAAATAAACTCAATGAAAGTGGAAATGTAGTAAGAAATAAGGCTCGATTAGTAGCACAGGGTTATAGACAAGAAGAGGGCATTGATTTTGATGAAAAATTTTCTCCTGTAGCTAGACTTGAAGCTATTCGAATTTTTCTTGCTTATGCTGCTTTCAAGGATTTTAATGTATTCCAGATGGATGTTAAAAGTGCATTTCTCAATTGTCTTCTCCAAGAAGAAGTGATATGAATCTTATGTATGAAAGGCAACACGATTTCAAAGAATCGCACCTCAATTCGATAACAAAAGAATTCAACGATTTTTCCCTATCTTTGAAACAAGTAAGTTTGCAAAATTCACCTCTAGTTGAACCTGTAACTAGCAACAGATAATTGCAGAATAAACAATCGATCTCAACGGGACCTTCAAAGGAACCTGTCTTTGACAACCCACGAATATAATCAATCGACAAACGCCACAAAGTTGTTAAACTTTGATAAGTTTGATTTTGACAAAGCAAAAGCTTCAATAAAATTCTAGAGAGAATTTTAGACTGATAAAAAAATCAATAATATGAACTATGTTGTTTTTAATAATGAATGTCTTTGTTGTATTTATAATACAACTACAAAATAATAAAAGATCACGCAAAATATTGCAGAATATATCTAATGATATCAAAGATATCTCCTAAAAGTTTCCTAATAAACTTAAAAGACTCAAAATATCACAATATATCAAAAATACTCAAAATTCTATGCACACACACTACACGCCGAAGTGTGTGAGAGAGAACGTCGGCGCGGGCGCGCTATGGAATGGCGAGGGCGCACTTGTCGTGCGCAGGAACGGCGTGGGCTCGCTGGCATCTCGCAGATGATGGCGCGGGCGCACGTGTACAGAGCGCGGGAGCGCCTATGCTTCGAACCAAAGAATTCAATTTCGTGATTTCTTCAATGTTTTCTCCATTTTCTTGATCCTTTTGACCTCCGAAAACATTATAATAATTTTCAAAGTTATTTCCATGCTCTCCAACCAAGTTTCCATGGATCCCAAATCCTGCAATCCTTGATGGCAAATTAAGAGACATCCCTTGGAACAATATGAATCGTCGGATGCCTCCTAGATTCATATCAGACTCCCCTTCTTCAAAAAGATTTGTCCTCAAATCTTACCCTTTATCTACAAAAACCAAGCAAATATTAGAAACTTTAAAAATATTTTTCACAAACAACAATTTACTTTGCACACTCAAAACCATGTCAAAAATCACGAAATTTCTCATATACAAATGAAACACCTTATAACTACTCGCATGCTTAAACATGATTAAAATTCCATTTAGCAAGACAAAGATCAAATTCCTCCCCTTATTAGACCTAGTTAACCCCAACATAAAGTTCATAGTTAAGTACAACCATTGCTTTCTAGGAATAAGAAACAATGCACTTGAAATATGCCACTCACAATTCCTCTCAACATATCTCTTCATATGCAACCACAACAAATATTCATGCAACATATTCATTAACTTTATATTACATGCTCCCACAACAAGTAACTTATTCAATGACGAAGATGGAATAAAAGTGCTACTCGTCTTAAACAAACACTTATTGCTCACATAGAATTTCTTAAGAGTTTCATGCAAACATAACTCAAACACATATTTCAAACCATTATCCAATGCATATAACTCATTAACATTCTCAATCCATAAAAACTTTGTAACCAAAATAGATAAGAACTCATACCTTTGTGATAGTGTAGTAACTACCACATATTCCTTACCTCGTTGGCATTGGATCAACTCTTCACCAACAATTCTAACATGTTCATGATCCAACATGATTAACACAACTCCATAATGTTCAACATGCACATTAAAATTTTTGTTATACACTAAGATATAATCAAAGTATATCACAACAAAGCTACCCATAGATGCATGCAAAACACAACCCATCAATCCCATGAAAGTATTACGCACATTAGTTAGCCCAAAAGTCAACAATAACCAATCAGGCAAATATGACTTACCACCTATACTATTCTTGCAACACTCGCACATATCAACATAAACCAAATAACCAACTCTTGTAGTATGCACAAACTCAAGAGACTTAACATCAAGATTTGAACTTAAAGCATAATTCATAGCTAACACTTTCTCAAATCCTTCAACAAAGTAATTAAATCCATGCAACATTGAATTAAATTCATACCTTTGAAAGTTTGTATTGAAATTGTACCTTCGATTTGCATCTACATCATACCTCTCAAAGAGAACAACTTTCAAACATTCAACCTCACCTTCACATGGATCCAACATGTTAAGACTTTTAATATTGTATCTCCTTTGTTTTCTCATCAACACATCTCCAATAACCTGCAAAGAAGAAATACCAAAGCTCGGGGTTGAACCGGCTAAATCATGACAATGAGATAAAATCTCTTTGTACAAAATTACTTTAGGATTTTATTCAATTGTAAAAAAAATTCAACCTCACAATTTTGGACCATAATATTTTCTTTTTTTATTGGTCTCTTTTCTCTCTTTTCTTTCCTCACTTTTTTTAACTCAAAGACCATCTCACTCTTTTGAGCACTCTTTCTTTCGACCTCTAAATTTTCTTTTTCTTTTTCTTTTTTTATGGCTATCTCACTTTTTTCATCACTCTTTTTTTCAGCCATATCACACAAATTTTCAACTTCCAATTGATCCTCAAAAAATTCTTTTGGACTCAATTGAATAGCAAAATTACAAGACTCATCCAACAAAGTACTAGTCTCACTTTGAACATCAATAGGACTCTCATCTATCACAAGAACATTAGATGACTCCTCAACACATACAAACTCACCTACCACTTCACATTTAGATTCAACACTAATACCACTATCAACCACACCATGTACAATAGAAGAGTTTTCATCAAGCCATTCACCTTCCACCGCACAAATTTCAACACTCTCATCAATAATCAAGGAAGTTTCATCCTTAATTCTTGACTTAACTTCAAATTTTGACTCAACCTCCACTACAACATTAGATTCAATCTCTACACGAGAATCCGCCACTTTCATCATAGCCTCCTTAAAACATTGGCTCATATCATGCTTATCTTTTCTATGACACCATAAGCATGCAATATCAAAGATACTAGAATTTGAAAGTTTAGATGTACCTCGATGTTCACGTTTGGAAACTCCACTTTTCTTCTCATTAGGAGCAAAACGAGTCCGCATAGCTTTCTTCATCTCATCCCATGTAGAAATAGGACTCATTCCATGTCTTTTCCTATTCACTACCACTTTATCCCACCAAGTGCAAGCATATGTTGGAACACGGTCGTTCTCCGGATCAAAAAGAAAGTGATACCCGGTGCAGCGGAAGTTTTAAATTTTTATATGGAACGATTCCATATGGGTATCAAATTCCTACGATTAAAATTGATAATATAAAATTTAAACAATATAAATTTTACCTTAAAATCTAGAATCGAGATTATGGACACCAACAGATTAAACTGCTCTTGTTGTATATCCCAGGAACTGATGAACGAACAATTCTTCAATCAGGTCCACGAACAGAAGTTTAATCCCTCTGATAGAATGCACTAGAAAGTCTATCAGAAGTTTTTGCGAAGAGATAGAACAGATATGATCTGCTAATTCAGACTGCAAATTCGAAATTCGCAGACTGAAAATTCTCTAAGACAGAGAGAGGGGGGCGGCCGAAATTCCTAGACTGGAGGCTAGGGTTTTCGAAAATTTGAATGTAAGTTGTGTGTAATTTCTGTACTGCGATAACTTATTTATAATGTGGGCTGCTAACAGCTTAGGGCCCATTAGTCCTAAGTTCAAGCCTGACAAGCAAAGCTCGCATGTTCAGAAATTAATATAAAATTCATCGTGACTCAGATTGATAAACCAATTTCACCAATGTGCACAGAAACCATTTCTGCATCTTTTAAAGTCAAGATAAATTTTCTGAATCCGAATTCAGTGGTTTCCAAAAATGTCAATCACTATGTCATTTTAGGAAATCTTACTCCCTCTACTCTTAAATAAGAAGTCCCACTTCTTTATTCACTAAATTTAACTCTTTAAATTTAATTATCTCAACGGGGATTAAAAATCCATTACTTGTGTGACCCTCAATGGTTCAGGGATACAGCTAGCCGTGGGCTCACAACTCCTTGTGACTCGGAACAACAATTTCCGACTTGCCCATCGAATCATGGTAAGAGCGCCTAGCAACATCGCCCCATGATTCCCTAGGTATCACTGATAGTGCCTGCAAGAACCAATAGATTTTGGTTAGCGTACAGTACGGTCCCTTCATCCATATATCCCGATCGAATCAACAACCATTGGTAAATCGAGAGTCGTTCGAGATTCGATAACTATGCAATGCATCTTGAAGATCAAATAGTGACATCGCATGTGCTACTAAGAAACCATTTCTTAAAACACATCATGTACTCTGGCCAGAGATTCGTCACACTAATATCTCCTCAGATTGCATAGGTTATCCACACTCGCTAGTATGTGGTGAATCCTTGAAAACAAAGCATCGACTCCTATATGTGTCGTAACTGTACCCAATCCCGACACCTGATGACCCCAATAGAGTCGGAGTCAAAGTACAGTACTAGCATATAGAGTCTCAATGATGTTTCAAGTAGTAAGGACTAATGGTGTACAACCAAAACCGCGGACTTTATCCACTCGATAAGTGATAACCACTTGGAAAGTCCGGATAGGGTAGTTCGATCATTCATCGTATGAATATCCATTTGCATGCTTTGAACATCTCTATGTTCCATACCAATGAAACGTGGTACTCGGCATCGCAAATGCTAGTCTCAATCTCGAGCGATCCTTATCCTTATTAACGGACGGCTCAATCGACTAGGAACTGTTTAGAATATACAGTGACTATAAGATGTGTTTCATGATAGCCATCCCCATGTGCCACCACATCTTACATACACTATAGTATATTCAAGTTCTTTATCTAAACATCTTATAGTATGTCACAACATAATAATATGATAAAAGATAAAGTAAATGCCATTATAAAAGTGTAAATTATATTAAACAAAAGATTGTTTATACATAGAGTCATAAAAGCCCTTAGCCACAAGTTGGCTCACCGGGCACCCACTCTTTCAGCATAGTCGGTAAACTCTTGTAAAACAAGTTTAAACTTCCTAGCTTCAGAAAAATCACGACCTTCAAATAAAAACTCTACCCTTTTCTCCCACTTAAAATACGATTCCGAATCCGAATATCCATCAAATGACGGAATTTTATTTTTCTTAAACATATCCAAATAATAATTAAAATCTTTTTCTCCACGACAACCATCATCATCTCTATACACATCAATTTTTCTCTCTCTCCTACTCCCATAATCAAACCTCCTTTCACTCTCCCTATACCCATTGAATTTTCTTTCAAACATTGTACCTGCAAGAAAAAGGTTAGTAATAAAATATCCTCACCCAAATTCTCACTAGTCACTCCAAAGAAAATCACTCAATACTCTTTTTTTTCCACTCAAATATATGGAATAGCTTATGCTTTGTGATTTTAAATATCAAACTCACAAGTTCAAAACTTGTAAACACTTGCCAATCGAGTCACGTAGATTGCACAAAAACAAGAAATTGACTTTATGAAGATTGAAATAAACTTGGCACCCAAGACTCACAGGACACAAGAAATTTTGACCACAAGTTATTTTGCTTCCTTTTATTTTTGAAAATTTCGGTCTCTTTTTTTTTTTTTGACCGATTATTGATTTTTTTTTTTGAATTTTCTCTTTTTTTTTTTGAATTTATAACTTGTAGCACAAGACACGAGACTTGGATAACAAGTTTGAAAGAATGGCACAAAAATTTGAGATGATATAGATGAAGAACAAAGAACAAGAAAAGATGAACGAAGAACGAAGAAAGAATATAGATTAAAGAAGGATACGACTTACTTGAGCCAAAACCTTAGGCTTTGATACCAAATGATATGAATCTTATGTATGAAAGGCAACACGATTTCAAAGAATCGCACCTCAATTCGATAACAAAAGAATTCAACGATTTTTCCCTATCTTTGAAACAAGTAAGTTTGCAAAATCCACCTCTAGTTGAACCTGTAACTAGTAACAGATAATTGCGGAATAAACAATCGATCTCAACGGGACCTTCAAAGGAACCTGTCTTTGAAAACCCACGAATATAATCAATCGAAAAACGCCACAAAGTTGTTAAACTTTGATAAGTTTGATTTTGACAAAGCAAAAGCTTCAATAAAATTCTAGAGAGAATTTTATACTGATAAAAAAATCAATAATATGAACTATGTTATTTTTAATAATGAATGTCTTTGTTGTATTTATAATACAACTACAAAATAATAAAAGATCACGCAAAATATTGCAGAATATATCTAAAGATATCAAAGATATCTCCTAAAAGTTTCCTAATAAACTTAAAAACTCAAAATATCACAATATATCAAAATTACTCAAAATTCCACGCACACACACTACACGCCAAAGTGTGTGTGAGAGAACGTCGGCGCGGGCGCGCTATGGAATGGCGCGGGCGCGCTTGTCGTGCGCAGGAACGGCGCGGGCGCGCGGTTAATAGGCGCGGGCACGCTGGCCTCTCGCAGATGATGGCGCGGGCGCACGTGTACTGGAGCGCGGGCGTGCCTATGCTTCGAACCAAAAAATTCAATTTCGTGATTTCTTCAATGTTTTCTCCATTTTCTTGATCCTTTTAACCTCCGAAAACATTATAATAATTTTCAAAGTTATTTCCATGCTCTCCAACCAAGTTTCCATGGATCCCAAATCCTGCAATCCTTGATGGCAAATTAATAGACATCCCTTGGAACAATATGAATCGTCGGACGCCTCCTAGATTCATATCAAGAAATGTTTGTAGAACAACCCCCAAGATTCGAAAGTCAACCTTATCCAGATCATGTATTCAAACTGGATAAATCTCTTTATGGGTTAAAACAAGCTCCACGAGCTTGGTATGATACTCTTTCACTTTTTCTTAATGATCATGGTTTTACTATTGGCTCTGTAGATAAAACTCTTTTTAAGTTTGTCAAAGACGATCATACTTTATTAGTACAAATATATGTTGATGATATCATATTTGGGTCATCTAACCCCAAATTATGCAAAAAGTTTTCTAAGATGATGCAGGACAAATTCGAGATGAGTATGATGGGAGAACTAACATTCTTTCTGGGATTGCAAGTCAGACAGATGGAAAAGGGAATATTCATTAACCAGGTCAAATACACAAAAGAACTTCTGAAGAAATTTGGAATGGAGAATTGCTCTACTGCTAGTACCCCAGTGAGTGCTTCAATCAAACTGGACAAAGATGAAGCTGTGCCTTCAGTAGATCAAACTCTATTCAGAGGACTTATAGGATCTTTACTTTATCTGACAGCAAGCAAACCAGATATAATGTTCTCAGTCGGTCTATGTGCAAGATTTCAACCTGATCCGAAGCAATCTCACTATATTGCCGCAAATTGAATCCTAAAATATCTTAAGGGAACTCAGAATGTTGGATTATGATATCCAAAAGATTCTAGTTTTAATCTAATTGGTTTCTCAGATGCAGATTATGCAGGTTGCAGAATTGATCGTAAGAGCACAAGTGGGACTTGTCAATTTCTTGGTGACAGGCTTATTTCTTGGTTCAGTAAGAAACAAACATCTATTGCTACATCTACAACAGAATCAGAATACTTAGCCGCTGGAAGTTGTTGTGCACAATTGCTCTGGATTCAACAGCAACTCAGAGATTACGGTCTTGATTCATCTGAATCACCAATCTTCTGTGATAATACAAGTCAATTGCTATCACATACAATACGGTTCTACATTCCAGAACAAAGCACATTGATATACGTCACCATTTCATCCGAGATCATGTTCAAAAGAAAGATGTTCGTCTGGAACATGTTTCAACTGATTTGCAAGTTGCCGATATTTTCACCAAACCATTACCCGACGCTAATTTTTCTTATTTTCGAAATGTTCTTGGTTTAATTGATATTGATTAAATTAAGCACATGTTTAGGGGGAATATCTGCTTAATTCTTATATCTGCTCGTTCCAGTACATTTAACAGATGAAAAACATAAAACTTATTACATTTCACTCATTTGCCTCATAAGCTACTCGAGCAAGATATACTATTCATCTCTCGGCTCCAGTTGATCATCCAAGCACTTAGGAAGCCTTGACCATTGCAGACGTCATCCTCAAAGCAAATGTTCTGCATTTCATCTCGCTCTGTGAGGAGAATGACAAGCCGAACTCCAGAAGACTTCAAGACATCTCTAGTATTTTGAGTACCCAGCATGAATTTACACCACTGCATCCTAGCACAATTTCGACGACGCATTGCAGGAGTCAACGGAGGAAGATTGGGACGACGAGGACAACGAAGGGAATCAAGAAAATGCCACATTCTCATTCCTCGCTCAAACACCCTCCTCCTGTATAAATCCTTCGGGATCTCATACTCTTGTTCAACAGATGGAACAACGGTGTTATTATTCTCACTTGCCATTTACTCTTACTGTTTTAAACTATATGTTGTTAGTGCATTGTAACTTTGCTTCTTATAGGGACAGATCAATAGATGACAGGACATCAACCGCATCAGCCTCTTTAAACGTCCAATCAACTTTTACTCATTTATTACGAGAAATTAAATTTGATCTGCCTAGATCGTGATAATCCTTCTTGAGATTCTCACACCTATTGACTTTATTTTAAATTTAAATGTCTTTAACTCTTCTATGCAATAAAATGAACAGTCATTCTTTTCATTTCAAATGCATTATGTCCAATCACTGTTTGTCACGATATTCTATGCATATTTGCTTTCAGATAGAATCCTGTTTGAATCATTACCTTCTGACCATGCTTTAAAAAATCTTGATTTTATTATTCTTCGGAAATAATCTTTCATCCGACTAAAGATGAAACGTTTATCTGAACTTTCATCTGGATAGTTTGTTTTTGCTTTTTCTTAAGTTCGATACTGGTTACCATTCCTTAAGTATTGTGTTCACTTTAACAAGTTTCAATTGCACACACAAAACACAAAAATAGGAGATAATCATAATACTTCATTGCAGAATACAAATGTGTTACGTTACATTCATCATACTAACTTAATTTCCTAGATTTTTCCTCATTGGCCCCCAGACCCTCTTTCTCACATCAGCATCCAGACGCCACACGTTCAACCACTCCAGCACGACCGGATCAAAGCGCCTCCCATTGAACTCACCCGAATTGATTAGATGAGTGAGGACCTTCACTTCCTTTCTGTAAATCAAAAAGGAAACACCCTGATTTGTGAGGATCTCCTCGACGCTTATGGCACCCAGCAACTCCATGTAATTGTCCTTGCGATCCTCAAGCTCGCAAACATCCTCATGCTTGCGTGGAGGAAACGGCGCCTGCTGATACATCTGGATTTCTTCCACTTTGAACCAGAGACGCATCACCCACTTCAGGATGAATTCCTGAAGTTCTTCCTTGAACTCCTCGACAGACAGATGAGAACTCATTTTCTTTATCTGATTTTATGGTTTGATTATGAAACAGGATACTCGGAAGTTACATCCGAGTGGTCTTTTTATAAGGGATTTTTGTCGCTTAGGATTCTCGATAAATTATTAAAATATTATTATTTTTTTTACCGCGTGCATAAAAATCTCCACCGCATTTCTTTTTGAATTTGAATTAATGATTACATCATCTGACACATGCTTAGTGAAACTTATCGAAAAAGTTGCCTCTTCAAACACTTCGCATTCTCTGAGCCCTAATCTGCTCCTTCTTCGCAAAGAACAGATTACTCGCATTTATTTTTCGATTTTGCAGGAACAAGATGACGCCCATTACCCAAAACGTTCTTCTCATCGATTTTCACACCATATTCGATCTAACAGATCAAGGAATGGTGGATATGTTCAGAACAATTGAAGCATCTGGTTTGCGGAAATTTCTCGAAGGCGGAAAATTGCTTTACAAGCAAGCCCTACCCAAGTTCTTCCAAACGGCCAAATTTGAAAAGGACTCCATCTCTGCAACTCTTGGTGGAGAATCTGTCCGCATTACATCTACCCTCTTTACTTCTTCATTCGATTTGCCAAGACAGGGAATCACTGATTTTTCAACAATCTCTGCTGAAACAAAGAAGCAGATGAAGAGCATGTACTCCTTGACAAACAAACCAGTCCGCATTCCTTGCAAGAAGAAGGAATTGAAGATGGAATTCAGGATTCTGCACGATATTGTGGCCAAATCTCTTCTGGCCAAAGCAGGTTCTTTCGATGCAATTACATCTGAAAAATTTGATGTTATGGTTGCTATCTCTGCTGGTATTACCGTAAATTGGTCAGTTGTTATGTTCAATGTTCTATCTTCTATGATAACTGCACCTACAGAACAATCTCAAGGATTTGCAGTTCAGATCGGAGATATCTTGAATGATCTGAATGTCCATCTGGGACCCTCGTCTGCACTTCATCCACACAAGACTTTAAATGAAAGAGCCATAGATGTATACAAAGCTAAGCAGCTGATTATTTTCAAGCGTGGTTCATCTCACTCGGATGAGATTGAAGATTTAACGCTCCAGGATGAATCCAAGTCCTTGGCCATCACATCAACAAAGGAAGCTACGCCTCATAGGAGAACAGTTCCCAGAAGAAAGACTACAGCAAAGAGAAAAGATTTTATCTATTCATCTGAGTCCGAAACTTCTGAATCGGATCAAGTTACTCCTGCTGTTATTATCACACCTCATCCGCAGAAAAGAAGAAGAATAGTCAGGCTTCCTCCTCGAATTCCACTGCCTATTCCACCTGCACCAGTTCCAGCTATTCCCCTCTCCTTGGTGGAAAGTGTTTTTCCGCTGGTGACTCAGCTTAACATTTCTATACTTCAGTCCGGATTCTTCAAACAGCCTGATGATGTACCAAATCTACTGTCAAACATTCAAAGGATTATTGATCTGACTGCTGAACACATTATCAAAAATATGGATATTAAAATGCAGTTGTTTGACAAATGGGTCTTTTATCGGACTGAGGATCATTTCTCCAACATCAAGGAATTGAACACACTGGACATAATTGCAGCCCTTGAAGATAAAATCCTTGAATGGGCTGAAACTAAAATTGTGTCTAGAGCCTTGAACAGAAGAGAGTTTGTTCAACTTAGGCTACGGGAAAGCACTCTTCGAAACCACATTCGAACACAGAGAGCCAAGTTCAATCCAACCAGTCTGGATATCTTTGATAAGACTGCCGCATTTAACCAACTGGAGAATGATGCTAATCTGATGACAACAAATGCTCAACTTATGAGACAAGAATTTCCATCAGAAGCACCAGTCAGAGTTCAACCTTCATCTTCGGCTCCTCCGTCTGATACAGATGAACAATCCCTGATAGATGAACTTATTCTCTCTGCAGAACCAATCAATCCAAACATTTCATCAGCTAAGGATACTTTTGTTCCAGAAGAATCAATGATCATTGAAGTTGTCCCTGCAGAACAATCAGATGTGGTCCTCTTTTCTCAAGAGCCATTAACCACTTCTCACATTGAAGATTCTTCAGGAGATCAGCTCTTGGATGCACAACAGACTGAGAAATCTAGCTCTCAGGCACCTCTTTCTCATGAAGATGAAATGGAGATACCGCGACATGCGTCCGTTCCTCTTGATGCACAACTTGTTGAGAATCTCATTTCATCCACCGAACATGCTCCACAGGAACCACCGCTCAAGACCTCTGCTCAAGATAAATCTCTTACTGAAGAGGTATCCATGACTGAAGATGTTCCCTTTGACACTCACGAACAGTCAGCAATTTCTGACCTTGCTCTGGATACAACTCTTGTTCCATTTGTTCCTAGAAAGGAACAGTGTCTTGACTTGTCTGTCATCTCTGAGAAGGATAGCTCATCTGAACATTTGGTCATGGATTTGCCACTTATCTTTCAGATAGTTCGGACTGATCTTATTCACAGTATCTTCAGACCAATTACCATTATGTTCCAGGACAATTTGGATCTTTCATCTGCTACTCTCTCCGAAATATCTATCTCACTACCATATAAGTCATCTGCCTCAATGAAAGATGTTGTTGTTAAGCCTGCTGCTGCTCCTGCCTCACTGCCTCAAATTTGTGATTCTACTTCTTCTGACGCCACTGAGCCTTCTTCCTCTCATCCGATTGATGTCAGACCAGATCAACACTTGACTAATTCACTCACTTGGCTCTCTACTATAATCGGTGAATTGCAAGCTAATCAGATGCAAACTTCTACTGAGCTTCGTGATTTCAAGTCACATGTGCTGACAATGGTGAATAACATCAGTGAATATGTCTTGAACATTCGAAAGCAACACATTAACGAATATATCAATATTCTTGGGAAGCTTGAAAGCCTTACTGCCTCCACTGAAGCTCAAAACAAGTAGATTCATGACACCTTTGGTACCCAACTCACGGTTATTCTCGACCTTTTATCTGAGGGAGGTGATGCCAAAAAGGGGGAAAAGGTTACCTCGTCAAGAGCCAAAGGCAAGGGAAAGAAGTAAAAATTTTCAGATCAGAAGAAAAGCAAAGTCAAGCAGATCAAGTCAAGGAATCCTCTGAGAAATTAATTTTCGACATTTATTTTGTCTAAAATTATTTGATCTATGACATAAACTTTTGGAAAAGATTTTCGATCTATCGTCTTCATCATATTTTTGATCCGAATATTAACTTGGTTTTGACATCACCAAAAAGGGGGAAATTTTTGGAGATCAAACTCTAGAGTTTTGGTGATAACAAAGTCAAAACAAAACCAAGTAAATAAACTAATCGGACTCGTCAAAGATTAAAGGTTAAAGATTTCAATGTACGAAAGTTACCAGATCAAAGTACCGTGATGAAATCAAGATACGGATCAAACTCCACATACATATATCTTATTACACCGGATCGATTGAAACAAGGTCAGATAGTCATCAACCAGATCGTAGCCTCACCCTGAAGTAACCGTTGCTGAGATTGTTGGAGAAAATGACAAAATCATTTAATAAAATTTTGAACGTTGATCGGCCTACGTTTTAAGTCAAGATTTGTGAGCTATTTATTGAGATATGCTGGGGGCCCAATATCAGATATTGTTGGCGGCTCACTGACTACTTTTGAAGACTATAAATACTCAAGCATTTCAAAGATTCAAAAGACGAAACCAAGAGTGAAAAATTACAAGCAATCAAAATCAAAGTCGAAAAAGCCTTCACTCAACACACTAACTCAGATACCCACTTCATCAGATCAAAGTCTCGATACTCTGAGTTAGAACACACTACAGATCGATCAAGCTCAAAGAAACACTTCAAATCGATCCAGATCAAAGCTACAGCTTTCCAGATCAAACCACCGAAGCATACTTTGTTGCTTCAATTTGTAAACTCTAAGTAGAAAAGTTGTTCTGCTTCGAGTAAGAGTATTGCTAGGAGTTCCTATCAAAGGATTGATTGGATTGGATTTGTACAAAGGGATTGTATAAGTCAAAGTCTTCTAGTGGAATCCTTTTGGAAACAGAAGAAGGGGTGACGTAGGAGAATTCATCTCCGAACATCCAGAAACAACCCTATCTCTTTACTGCACTTATTTCATTTCATCTGCATTAGTATTATTAAGCATTCAATCTGTGAGGAAGATTACTTCCGCCTGACTTGTTCAGATCTTTCAAGCAGATCAAAAGTTTTAAGCAACAAAACTTTTGTCCGATTCTTACAAATCAGATCGAAGAACCCGCAAAATTTTTAATTGTGTATTCACCCCCCCCTCTACACATATTTCGATCCTAACATATTTCATACTATTTTTTTATAGAAAATATTGTCATAATATATTTCAATTCGATGAGTTTATCTTAACTTTACACGCAGTTGAAAGGTAATTATCATGATTATTTTCTTATAAATTCTATTATTAGTTTATTAAAGTGAAGTTTAAAATTTAGTAAAAGTTTTAATGAGTAACTTGTTAATTTACTTAATATAATATCAATTAATTAAATGGTATAATACTCCATTTATCTTGGAGATTTTTGTGATGCTATTAAAAGTAGGAAAACATTGTTATACTCCATTTAGAATGTTTTAAATTTTTATATTAATTTTTAAAAAATCCATTGTTATTATAGAGAGAAGAAACAAGCCGACTATGTTTTATGTGATTTGATTTTTATATATACAATATTTTGTTTGGAATAAAATAGGACAAGATGATTGATTTTTTTTCAAAATAATAAAAACTATAATACTTATGCATTTGTTAAAAGTTTATGAAACTATAATAATATGGGATAGACGGTCTCAAATTCAAATTTTTTTAATTTATCTTTTTTTTTAATTATAAATGACTGGCTGGACCGAAAAAATCGGCTGGAACAAGACATGTTAAACCGGACGATTTTTCATAATTAAATATACAAAAAATAATCGGGTTCAGCAGGAGCAGTAAACAATAATATATAATCAAACAATAAAAATAAGAGAAATGATCAATAAATCTCGAACAACAAACATTTATTTGTTGTCAGTCCCTGAGTCAGAATTTGTTAATTTCCACTCCCTGACAAAACATTGTCATGTTTTTGAGCTCCTAGTTGAGGTAAAAATACGAAATTACCCTCCATTAATATGGAAACCCATTAATACCCATTTGAACAATAAATTTTTTTTAATAACAATTCTTTTCTCCTTCCAATCCTTTGTCTCCCCAATTTGCCTTCTACTTCATGGCCCTTAACGGCTAAAACAGTGACAATGTATACATTTGCGTCTACGTTTGGTGCAATAAATTGAGGCGAACGGAGTTTAAAGTGAAGAAGTATTTGATTTTCAAAATCTTTGTGAAGAACCAACATCGAAACAACAAGTTAAAGGTATGCTTTTTTATTTTTTTTTTGATTGAAAAATTAAGAAATTTTTTATATGCAATTTCATCCTGATGATTGTTTTTTTAAAATATTTTTCAATTGAGTGATTATTTGAGGTTTGTGTATATTGTGTAGTGGTTATTTTGAAGTTCCGTACATCGTTTGAATTATACAGATTTGATGATCAATATTTAGGTTTTGCGTATCTCAGTGGGTCTGTGGTTCATCTCAATTAATTGTGGATTGATTATCTGAAATTCGTTATTATTCTCAATTATAACGATTCAATTGACAATTTTTATAATTTAGCATGGATTAAAAAAATTATATATATAATTCTTATAGTATTCGAATCTTCTACTTAAAAGTGTGATTCTGTGATTTCTTTTTTTTTTTTTTTGTCGTGGAATGGGTTATGAATGAAGTCATGATCTTCATTTTTTTTTTATCTTATTGTATTGAATGTTATGTTTTTATTTATTATGTTGAGAATAACATCTGGAAATGTTCTTGTAATCTTGAATTTTTGGGTTGTTGTAAATGCAATAAGGATATGTTTGTGATCTCAATATACGGTTGGTGTATCTTGATGGATATATTTGTTAGCCTCAACAAAAAATATGCAGAAATTTTTCCGTAATCCATGATTCTGCAATACATAGCACCACAACATAAAAGTTAGATGTTCATATATGTTTCTAAACGATGACGATGATGTCCTTAATATGATTCATTTTTATTTGTGTATGAAGTTCACAATGATCGAATTGAGGGCAGAGAGCAAACATAGACATCTGAACAGTTTTTATTATATATATATATATATAGTCAATTTATTCAATTAAACAAGCCTTAATTCTTAGCCAATTAAGCAAGCCATTAAGTCTGATTTAGTGTTGGTAAGCCGTTAAGGGGTTGCAGTAAGTCTCGTTGATAGAGCAGTAAGACGATTGGTGTTCCCTCTACGTCAGATCACAAGGTAAACTTAAGCGATTAAGTTGCAAGGTAAAATTTAATTGTTTGAATTAGCTATGTCTTGGTCTATTCCTTTGTTCTCTAGGATGTCAAGGTCCAGTAGTATGAAGTCAAGTAAGAATTATGATTGTAATAGTAGTAGTATTTAAATAGATGAAGAAGAAGAAATACACGTTGATAGAAATCAAGAAAGTTTAAATTGTAAAGAAATACAAATAGCTCAAATCGAACAAAGATTACAAAATTGGTCAATTCATAAAATAAATTATAAAACAATTTATGAAGTAGGAAAGTTTGATTTTAAACAAGATTACTCAATCAAGATTTGTGAACAAACAATTCCAATTACAAAAAATCTTACACAGATAAGATTTTTTTCAAAAGAAACAATTTTAGAACACCGTAAGAAGCATAAATTTCTTCATATCGATTTAGTTCAAGTAGCAGTAAAGCCTTTATTTCTATTAGGCTTAGATATTACAATTCTTTTACTCTTAAGAGTAAAAAGACATTTAAAATTTTCAAATTGTTTATTATCTATTTTAGAATCAAATTTAGAAAGTGGTCCATTTTATTTTAACTGTTATCCAAATTATTCAATATCATTAGATGATGGTGCAATTTTAAATTCTCTTACTTTAGATATTCAAAGTAAAAATTTACAAATTGATGAAAGATCAAAAGCTGTTGCACTTATTTATCGTGTTTATTACAAGGTAATGAGTACGACTCTCGCCCCTCGAGCACTCAAATCTTCTCCAAAGGGAGAAACTCTTTTAATGGAATCAAATCCATTACATACAAGTGTTATAATTCATAAAAGATTAAATTGGGAAACTATAAATAATTCTTCAAGTTGGAATCTCGAGCATGTACATACACGTCCTCAAGAATCATCAAATAAAAATATTTCTGAAATAATTGAAAATGATGATGGAAGTGTTCAACTTCACTTTTCATCAAAATCTTCAACATCTTCAAACTCTGAAAATATTCAGCAATCTTCAAGACACTCTAAATCGTTTGAACACCTTCGTGGAGTTAATTTTATTCCAAATATTCCACAACCTTTTTACGAAAAAACAGATCAAGAATCTGAATTTTATCCAACAATTTCCGAGATGCAAATTCCTGAACCTTCTCATAAAAGAAACCAATTATTTGTTATATCTCAAGAAATTGATCGTGAACAAGAATTTTTAAAAAGTAAAAATCAAAACGATAGAATGTTTCGAAAAAATGTTCTTCGATTTTTATCAGAAAAACAACAAGATTATTTTTAGGATTTATATTATTCCTCAAATTCAGACAATAAAATGAGTTTTTATGAATGGGCAAAACAAAGAGTATTTTCAAAATATCTAAAACAAAACTCTTCAAATACTCCAAAATCTTCTACCAAAGATTCTCAATCAAAATCTTCTACAAAAAACTCTCAATCTAAATCTTCAAAAATTTCCACAAAAAATTCTTTTGTTAATACAGGAGCATCTTCTTCAAAAATATGGAAAACAAGCAATGGAAATCAATTTCAATCTGTCCATCCTCCTCTAGAAGAAATAAAAATTTCAGTTCATAATACTGAAATAATTGCTTCTCCATTCAAGCAACCTTCTGTCATTGAAGGAACTCCTACAATAAAAAAAATAAAAAATATTAATCTTCAAAATAATTATACAAATGTTCTTCTTAACTCCGTGGCCCATCAGCTAACTAGAGTTGAGAATTCAATTCCTAATATTTTGTCAAATTCTTCAACAGAAACTTCAAAAGAAAAATTAAAAATTACTTCTCCTTTACTAAAACCAATTCAAACTCCTTCTACAAGTAAAGCAAAAATTCAATTAGGAACTTCTTTAGATGTTCTTAATGAACTTAGTACTCAATTTTCAAAATTAAATTTAATTAACGATTCAAATAAAATAAATGTTGTCAATGAAATTGACGAACTTCAAAATCAATTTAATGACTCAAATGACGAATTATTAAAAATTCGTAATCCTCAAACAAGTAAAAATCTAAATAAAAATTACAATTCTTTTTTCAAACAACACTATAATTTTCTTCCAAATTATTATAGTAGACCATCTTTTCCAGATATGCAATTTGAAGAACCTCAAAAACATCAAAAATCCTTTTCTGGAGATAGTCTCCTAAAATGGAATCTCGATGGAAGAACTGAACATCAAATCATTTCTATGTTAGAAGAAATGATGATGGCTTCCACCGCTTACAAAGCAAAAGGTGTTGATGATTACAACACAGCTTTCAATCTAATTGCAGGATTTACCGGCCAACTCAAGGGTTGGTGGGATAATTTCCTCACTGAATTCGATAGAACAACAATTCTAACCGCCATTAAACACGAAGTTGATGACGCAACAATACCTCCTATTCAAGACGCTGTCAATACCCTAATTTACGCAATTATTAAACATTTTTTAGGCGAACGCAAAAAATTTCAAGAAAAATCTTCAGAAATTTTGATGAATTTAACATGTCCAAAATTACATGATTTTCGTTGGTACAAAGATATGTTTTTATCTAAAGTACTTCTACGAGATGATTGCAGTTTTTCTTTTTGGAAAGAAAGATTTATTGCAGGATTACCAAAACTCTTTGCAGAAAGAGTTAGGGAATCTATTCGCAAGCAAAATGCAAATTCAATTCATTATCCTTCTCTAACTTATGGTGAAATCATAAGTTACATCAATGCTGAAGGATTAGCTTTGTGCAATAATTTAAAAATTAAAGAAAAACTCAAACGGAAGCATAATGAGAGCATAAGAGAACTTGGTTCCTTTTGTGCTCAATATGGTTTCGAACAATTACTTCTTCATTCAAGAAAACATAATAAAAACAATAAACATAAATTTCAAAGAAAGTTTTACAAGAAATCTTATAAAAGAAATTATTTTGAAAATTCAAGATATTCAAAACCTTTTAGAAAATCAAAAACTTTTAATAAAAATTCAAAAAATCGTTTAAAAAATAAATCTAACCAAGTTACATGTTTTTAATGTAAACAACTTGGACATTATTCAAATAAATATCCAATGCAAGGAAAAATCAATGAACTTCAAATAGATGATGATTTTAAAAATCAATTATTAACTTTAATTCTTTCATCTTCTGATGATAATCAAGAAGATATTCTTTTTCCTATCCAAGAAGAATCTGATTCTGAATATTCAAGCTCTTCTTCTTTTGAAGAAGGAAAAGAATTCTGTAATTGCAATGATGAAGTTTGCGATTGCAAATCTACAATAAATTTTATCACAAATGAACAAGAAATATTACAAGATGCTATTAGTAAAATAACTGATCCAAAATTAAAAGCCAAATTTGGAAATCTTCTTCAAGAACCAAAACAAGAATATTATAGTTTAAATAAAGTTATGTCTAGATTTAATTCAAAAGTTCAAGAAACACCTTCAACAAGTTCTGATCTTCGATTTGAAATTAATAAAATGAAGAATCAAATTCAAGAACTTCATAAAGATATATCTGATGTCAAAATAGAACTTACACTTCTAAATCCTCCATTACAAAAAGATGAAGATATTAATTCAAATAATAATTCTCCATCTTCAAGTAAAAATACAACTCCTCAAAATTCTGATTTTGAATATGATGACAAAGAAGATAGACTTCAATGTGTCATAAATAAAACTAGTCTTAAAAAATGGTACTCTCAAGGAACAATTGTTGTCAATAAACAATTTAAATTAAAAACAAAACTTTTAATTGATTCCGGTGCGGATCAAAACTGTATCCGTGAAGGATTAATTCCAACCAAGTATTTCGAAAAAACAACCGAAAGATTATTTGGTGCAAACGGATTTCCTTTAAAAAACAAATACAAACTCTCAAATGCACATGTGTGTAATCAAAATATTTTTTTTAAAAATATATTTTATCTTGTTAAAGATTTAGAACAAGATGTTATTCTTGGTACACCATTTATAGTTCAATTATATCCTTTCATGTAAATGAAAAAGGAATACATTCAATAATTTTGAATCAAGAAATTACATTTCCTTTTCTCAATCCACCAACAAGTAGAGATATACACACTCTAAAACAAGTATCTATTTTTCAAAAAATAAATAGAACAATTCTAAAAAGACAAAATTTCTCTCACTTCAATTTCATCTATAAATACATCCCATTTAATCTCAATTTTACTCACCTCTTCAAAATCTCTGAAAGCAACATGTCAGAAAAATTCAAATCTTTTATTACTCCAACGCAAGACTTTGCCTCTCAAAAGGTAAAAACTTTAAATCCTTCAAGTTCATCAAGTTCTTATAAAAAACAGTCTAGTACTACAAATAAGCGTAAAAGTCCAGTTAGAACACAAGTAGATAAGTTTTTAGTATTTGGAGATATGCCTCTTCCTTTACTTACAGAGTTATCAAACAAATGTTTCAAGCCAAGCCAGCCTTATAACCTGGATCAATATCAAAAAACCCTTTTAAATTCCTTATGGAATATTTCCCCAAATAATTCAAGACAAAAAGCCTTTGTTTTAAATGCTTTAGCCAATTATTTCTCTTTCTAGTACAAATCTCCTCAAACACAGTCCAAGTATTTTGTTCTCTTAAATGGTAAATTTCCTGAAATTTACAATTCTCTCGAAAGATTGCAAGAATCTATCAATGATACTCTAAACCCTGTCTTTCATTCATTTGTCCAGCTGATAGATGCATTCAAGTATGCAAGAAATAGACTAGGGCCTAAATTTTTCATTGATTATGCAGCAAGATTAGATGCCTCCAGAGCTCAAGCAGTTCAAAAGTTTTCTCAATTATCTGATGCTTTTTCTATTGAATCAGATATCAAAAATTTAAAATTAATAGAAAAGATGGTAGAACCATCAGATGAGATTTTTCAATTACAAAATGCACTTATTGCAAAAACTCAAGAGATAGAGTTTCTTAAAAAACACTAACTTATTCAGAACAATTCCAGTTCTGTTGAATTGGACAAAACCAGTCCATTAGTTCCAATAAATCAAGCTCGAGTTTTCTTCAAAACTACATCAATACTTAGTCCTCTTCCAAATTTCATTTCTGATTATATTTATTCTTTAGCCAAGAAAAAATTTATCTCAAAATTTTCCATTATCCAAAGATGTCTTTCTTCCAACCCACAAAGTCCAGCCATTGATATTAAAACAATGATTGGAACAAATCCAGTATACGGTCTTCTCACCTATTCTTTTATTACCACTTCAATTGTAGCCTTTTATTTTCAAGACCTTCATATATCAAATAACCAAACAACATTTGATCTCAATATCAATGACATTTTCGATTTAGGATTAATTTTCCAACTCATATTCAAAGATGATGCTCAATTTCAAAGTCTCAATAGTTCGTTACTGAAAGAAGCTATTCGATTTTATGTATAAAATTGGATTTTATATGTAAAATATGATTTTATTTGATAAAAAGATAAAATATGATTTTGTATGTAAAATAAGATTTTATATATGGAATATGATTTTATCCTTTTAAATTTAAATTGCCATTGCATGTTATCCAATAAATTAATTTTGAATTAAATGTTATTGGATAAGGATGATCGATTGCCATGACCAATTTTGTAGGTGTATGTTAGGATTTACATTTGTTTTTATTGTTGTTGGATTTATTAATGGGCCTGGTTTATGGCCCAATATGAATTGTCATATGTAATAAAAGTGGGCCTGGTTTATGGCCCGTTCCCACCCCTTGGAATGTATCCCCTACTTGTCATGGTTATTTATTGTAAATACATTAGACTTAGTGGGAGATGAAGATTTGAAGATGGAGGTGGGCCCAGCAGACAATAAAGACAGAAGAAATGTAAATTGGAAGCTCAATGTAATAGGATTGCATTGCATACTGCATATTACCTAGGATTGGACTAAGACTCGTGATTGGCAACCACGGGTCGATTAGAAATGGAATCGATCATCCTATATAATATATGATATTATTGTTGTATGCATGTTTTAGACAAAATTGTGTGAATCCGGCAAGCATACAAAATTTTAAAATGATGAGACAAATTTTCAAAATTAAAATCCCTCATTTTAAATATGATTTAAAATTGATATCAAGATAAATAAAGAAAATTTAAAATTTTTTAAATTTTCCTACCTTCCATCAACGATCAATGTATGAGATGCTACCCGCGGATACGGTCCGGCTCATATTATTGGGGGGGCCCGTTCGTCGGAAAGCTGTACATTGGATCGACACATGTTGTAAGTTGGGTGGAACTCCCATGGGATCGGCTCATATTATTGGGGGATCCACATGGCGACCGTCCATCACAACTTAATATTGATGGGTCATCTTGACATGTCACAATAAACGGCGTCATATTATTGGGCCCTTATTGGACATGAGGTAAAAACGTGGAGGTTGGTTTGGAAGCAATTGGGCTCTACCTTTTGAAAATTATGGTTGGCTGATATTATTCGGGACCATAGTTTGTCAATTGGACTCCATGTTCTCACTAAGGAAAACAGTTTCCCGTTTTCACTAGAGGGTAGTGAAATCGTTAAAATAGTGGGAGTGAGATTCATAAAATAAATTTCGCCTATTTTATGTCTTAGTAAATTAATTAAATAATCACTGATATTTGTCTGTTTCTTTTCAGTATTTCATAAAGATGAATTCGCGTAATCCACTTTTCTCGGTCCTCGAACAAAATAAATTGACTGGCGCAAACTATACGGAATGGTTCCGTAAGTTGAAGATTGTCTTGATTTCGGAGAAGATGCTTTACGTGTTAGAAAAATCTCCTCCGAAGGAAGCACCAGCTGACATAAGTCCAGAAGAGTTAGCCAAACTTGATACATGGTGGGACCATGATATCAAGGCCAAATGCTATATGCAAGCCTCGATGTCTGATGAACTCCAGAGGCGATTTGAGGATACCGTGAATGCTGCTGACATTCACGTACAACTCAAGGAACTTTTTGGGGCTCAATCGAGAGCTGAAAGGTTCGCTACTGTAAAAGAGCTAATGACGTGTCGCATGCGTGAAGGGACTTCGGTCCGTGATCATGGGGTACGAGTGATTTGGCTCATACAGAAGTTGGTAACGCTTGATTTGGTGTTGGAGCATGAACTCAACGTGGACTTACTACTTCTATCTCTTCCTTCTTCGTTTGACGGATTTGTGGTGAATTTCAATATGAACAAGATAGAGGCCTCCCTTGAAGAGATGGTCAATATGCTTGTAACATATGAATCCAATTTAAAGAAGGATAAACCGGCTTTCTTGGTGGGCTCCTCTTCTTCTGCTAAGAAGGGGCCAAGTACAAAGGGTAAGAAACGTTCTGCCCCACCCAAGAAAATCGAACCCGAGAAGAAGTACAAGACAAAGGCTTCAAACATGGAAAAGTCCAAGGATGTTTGCCATTACTGCAAGAAGCCCGGTCATTGGAAGCGTAACTGCAAGGAATATCTAGAGCAGTTGCGAACTGCGAAGGGTATGTTCTATATTGAAATAAATGTTTCACTTAATACTACTTCTTGGGTATTGGATACCGGATGTGGATCTCACATTTGCAATGATTTGCAGGTGATGACAAGAAGTCGCAGGTTTAGAATGGGTGAGACCCAGCTGAGGCTCGGAAATGGTTCCAGAGTTGAAGCTAAAGCTGTGGGAGATGTTTATTTAATTTTGCAGAACGGTTTTAAGTTACTTTTGAGAGATGTTTTATTTGTTTCAGATTTGATTAAAAACATTATTTCTGTTTCTATGCTTGATAGAGATGGTTATTCTTGCAATTTTGTGAATGAGATTTGCAATATTTACAAGAATAATGTTTGATTGGAAATGGACAACTTGAAAACGATCTATATAACTTAAAACTAAAAGACGTTCCAATAAATTATTTTGATAAACCGGCAACAACAAACAAAAGGAAAATCGATAGTCAAAACCCGGCAAACCTTTGGCATGCTAGGCTAGGTCATATTTCCTCAAGGAGGATGAACAAGCTAGTGGGAGAGGGCATGTTTGATATGTCTGATATTAACTCTCTACCTACTTGTGAGTCCTGCCTGAAAGGAAAAATGACTAAATCTCCTTTTAAGGGGAAACCTGAGCGTAGTCAAAATCTGTTGGATTTGATCCATACAAATGTTTGTGGTCCATTTAGAATTGGTACTAAATTTGGCCACACCTACTTCATTACCTTTACTGATGATTATTCTAGGTATGGGTATTTATATTTAATGAAATATAAGTCTGAAGCATTTGAAAAGTTCAAAGAATTCAAGGCTAAAGTAGAAAACAAGCTAGGTAAAAGTATTAAAGCACTTCGATCGGATCGAGGTGGAGAATACTTGAGTACCGAGTTTTTGGACTATCTGAAAGAGAATGGGATTCTCTCTCAGTGGACTCCTCCTATGACACCTCAGCTGAATGGTGTATCGGAGCGTCGTAATCGAACTTTGTTGGACATGGTTCGATCCATGATGAGCTTCACTGAGCTTCCACCTTCGTTTTGGGGCTACGCGCTTGAAACGGCGGTGTTGTTGTTGAACAACGTCCACACTAAAGCAGTGGACAAAACACCATACGAGTTATGGAATGGCAAAGCTCCTAAGTATTCGTACTTGAGGATTTGGGGATGTCCTGCTTACGTGAAGCAGACAGTGGGAGATAAGTTGGATAGTCGATCTACCTTATGTTATTTTGTAGGGTATCCGAAGAATTCAATCGGATATTATTTCTATTATCCTGCTGAAACAAAGGTGTTTGTTTCAAGGAATGCCACCTTCTTGGAGAAGGAGTTCTTATTGGATAAGAAAGGCGAGATGATGGAACTCGAAGAAATTCGAGAAGAACCCGAAATACAAAATAATGATCCTACACCTCAGGAACCATTGATGGACACGCCTATACTTAGAAGATCCGAGAGGACTTCTAGACCTCCTATTCGATATGGTCTTCTTCTTGAAGGGGATCAAGATGAACCCGATGTTGGATATGATCCAAGAAACTTCAAGGAAGCAATTTCTGATGCGGATTCAAATTTATGGCTTGAAGCTATGCAGTCGGAAATAGATTCGATGCATACAAACCAAGTTTGGTCTTTAGTAGATCCTCCCGATGGAATTGTTCCAATAGGGTGTAAATGGATCTACAAGAGAAAGCTTGGGCCTGATGGTAAGGTATTGACCTACAAGGCGCGATTGGTGGCGAAAGGTTATACTCAAAGACAAGGAGTTGACTATGATGAAACCTTTTCACCAGTTGCAATGTTCAAGTCCATAAGAATCCTTATTGTCATAGCTGCTTGGTATGACTATGAGATATGTCAAATGGATGTGAAGACTGCATTTCTTAATGGAAACATTAAGGAAGAGATCTATATGACGCAGCCTGAGGGATACACATCCATGGGAAGCGAGCATAAGGTATGCAAGCTTCAGAGATCTATCTATGGTCTAAAACAAGCATCAAGAAGTTGGAACCAGAAATTTGATGAAACAATAAAGGATTTTGGTTTCATCAAGAACCCGGAGGAACCATGCGTGTACAAGAAAGTAGTTAAGGATGTTCTGACATTCTTAGTACTTTATGTTGATGACATCCTACTCATTGGGAATGATGTAGGGATGTTGCAGTCAACAAAGATATGGTTATCAGGTAGATTCTCGATGAAGGATTTGGGTGAGGCATCCTATATTCTAGGGATACAGATCTATAGAGATAGATCTAAGAGAATGATAGGACTCACTCAATCAACCTACATCGATACCATATTGAAACGGTTTTCAATGGATGGGTCCAAGAGAGGACATCTACCCATGTGTCATGGAGTTTCTCTATCCAGGTCTATGTGTCCCAAGACTGATGAAGAGATAGAGAAAATGACACATGTACCATATGCGTCAGCCATAGGTAGTATCATGTATGGGATGATATCTACCAGACCGGATGTAGCATTTGCTCTGAGTGTCACGAGCAGATATCAAGCTAATCCCGGTCAAATGCATTGGAAAGCCGTGAAGGACATTCTTAAGTACTTACGAAGGACTAAGAATATGTTCATGGTATATGGAGGAAGAGAACTAAAATTGGAAGGCTATACCGACTCTAGCTTCCAAAGTGACGTGGATGACTCGAAGTCAACCTCTAGATTTGTGTTCATGCTCAATGGCGGTGCTGTCTCTTGGAAGAGTTCCAAGCAGGACACCACAGCGGATTCCACTACTGAGGCAGAATACATTGTAGCATCAGCTGCTGCTAAAGAGGCCGTTTGGATGAGGAATTTCGTCCAAGAGTTGGGCGTTATTCCTGAAGTTGTTGGTCCAGTCCCGGTGTACTGTGACAACACGGGTGCCGTTGCTCAGGCAAAGGAACCAAGGTCTCATCAAAGATCCAAACACGTACTGAGGAAATACCACATCATCCGGGAGATTGTGGAAAGAGGAGACATCACTGTCGAAAGAGTGGCCTCTGCAGACAATATCGCTGATCCACTTACTAAGCCCTTGCCAGGACCATTATTTGACAAACATCGCGAAGCAATGGGTCTACGTAGTATGACTAGTTGGCTTTAGGGCAAGTGGGAGATTGAAAGAGTGGGTGCCCGGTGAGCCAACTTGTGGCTAAGGGCTTTGATGACTCTTTGTATAAACAATCTTTTGTTTAATATAATTTACACTTTTATTAATGGCAATGACTTTATCTTTCTTCATATTGTTATATTGTGATATACTATTGTTGTTTTGATAAAGACCTTGAATATACTATAGTGTATGTAAGATTTGGTAGTACATGGGGATGTCTATCATGAAACACATCTTATAGTCACTGTATATTCTAAATCGTTCCTAGTCGATTGAGCCATCCGATAATAAGGATAAGGATCGCTCGAGTTTGAGACTAGCATTTGCGATGCAGAGTACCACGTTTCATTGGTAAGGAACATAGAGATGTTCGAAGCATGCAAATGGATATTCATACGATGAATGATCGAACTACCCTATCCGGACTTTCCAAGTGGTTATCACTTATCGAGTGGATAAAGTCCGCGGTTTTGGTTGTACACCATTAGTCCTTACTACTTGAAACATCATTGAGACTCTATATGCTAGTACTGTGCTTTGACTCGTTTACCGACTCTATTGGGGTCATCAGGTGTTGGGATTGGGTACAGTTACAACACCTATAGGAGTCGATGCTTTGTTGTCAAGGATTCACCACATACTTGCGAGTGTGGATATTCTATGCGATCTGAGGAGATATTAGTTTGACGAATCTCTGGCCAGAGTACATGATGTGTTTTAAGAAATGGTTTCTTAGTAGCACATGCGATGTCACTATTTGATCTTCAAGATGTATTGCATAGTTATCGAATCTCGAACGACTCTCAATTTACCAATGGTTGTTGATTCGATCGGGATATATGGATAAAGGGACCGTACTGTACGCTAACCAAAATCTATTGGTTCTTGTAGGCACTATCAGTGATACCTAGGGAATCATGGGGAGATGTTGCTAGGCGCTCTTACCATGATTCGATGGGCAAGTCGGAAATCGTTGTTCCGAGTCACAAGGAGTTGTGAGCCCACGGCTAGCTGTATCCCTGAACCATTGAGGGTCACACAGAGTAATGGATTTGTAATCCCCGTTGAGATAGTTAAATTTAAAGAGTTAAATTTAATGAACAAAGAAGTTGGACTTCTTATTTAAGAGTAGAGGAGTAAGATTTCCTAAAATGACATAGGGATGGGCATTTTTGGAAACCACTGAATTCGGATTCAGAAAAATTTATCTTGACTTTAAAAGGTGCAGAAATGGTTTCTGTGAACATTGGTAAAATCGGTTTATCAATCTGAGTCACGATGAATTTTATATTAATTTCTGAACATGCGGGCTTTGCTTGTCGGGCTTGAACTTATGACTAATGGGCCCTAAGCTGTTAGCGGCCTATATTATAAATAAGTTATTGAAGTACAGAAATTACACACAATAGGTCATAATTTTTCGAAAAAACCCTAGTTTTCTCTCTAAAAGTGGCCGCCCCCCTCCCCTCTGCTCAGGAAAAATCCAGCCTGTGAATTTTGAATTACAGTCTGGTTTAACGGATCAAATTCGTTAATTCTCTTCGTAGAAACTTCTGATAGATTTTCTAGTGCAATCTATCAGAGGGATTAAATCTCTGTTCGTGGACCTGATTGAAGAACAGTTCGTCCATCAGTTCCTGAGAGATACAACAAGAGCAGAGCAATCTGTTGGTGTCCATAATCTCGATTCGAGATTGGAGGTAAAAAATTTATAATTGTTATTTAATTTTTACACACACAATTTAATCGTAAAAGTTTTGATACCCATTATGGAATCGTTCCATATAAAATTTTTAAACTTCCGCTGCACCGGGTATCAATTCTGATTGATCTGATCGCCGTTCTCCAACAATAAGACGTCCACTTCGCTCAAAAAGTCAAGATTCCCATCAAGTGCTTTCAAGAAAGCAAACGAGACAAGACTCTTCACCATTATTGACAAGGAAGGAATCCTACTACAGGCATCCCTCAACTGCTATAAAATAGGCAGAACGATCAAGAAGAAAGGAGAGCCAATTTAGACAGAGCAAAACATAGAGAGATAAATTCTTATATTTTCCCTCTGTATCTGTTTTAAATTCCTCGATTCAATTCAAGTTTTTGTATTCAATCTTTCAATAGTTTTTGTATTTCATTCTTTCAAGATTATCAATAAAATATTTCTTCGATCAATCCATCTGTCTACTCCTACATACCTACAATCATGCCTTTCCGCCGCTTCCATACCCTGTCCCCCCGTCGTTATATTATATATATATATATATATATATATTATATGTCTTCATATTGAGATTTTGATAACGTGTTTACATTACAACTATTATGATTGAAATTGTGTTTTGATATTATTGTTTTATATATTTGATCAATGTCTTAGTACTAATATTATTTACATTTTGTACCTTGTATACAAGATTTTATAGTTTTTATTCCTTATTGATATTAAAATTTTATATTAAATTGATAAGAGTTCATGAGAAAGACACACAATCAAGGATAGAAAATTGGATAAATGCAGTGAGAACAAGATACATAGCAGATGACATCCTAGATTCGATGTGGTGAAAGAAAAATTGAGATAGGAGCTCTCTTATCATCCTTATACTATTCAGAAGAACTTGCAAAAATATTATAGGGTAGAGTTAGACTACCGTAAAGTATGAAAATACAAGAAGTTGGCGATACATGATATTCATGGCATATATAAACAATGCTACGATAGATTAAGATGCTACTCGCAGAGATCCCAAGATTATCAAGGAAGTCAAGCAACTATTTGTGGGGAATCATTTTTATATATCACATGAAGTTATTTTGTATTTCTAGTTTATATAGAATTTTTTTGTTAGAGTTATTGTTTTGGTTATGAATGAAGCTAGACACTTTAGTTATATATTATGTTGAAATTCGGTACATGTTATTAATCATTGAGGTTGTAGCAGTTGATGTATGAAATGGTGTTGGATGTAATACATGTATGAAATGTTGTTGTTTCAAAAATTCTTTTTATTGGTTAATTTATGAATGACAAATTGATTTGCATGATATACACAATCAAACTATATTTTTTCGAATAGAGTCTTCTTGTGTGAGCAGAGAATGAATGTTATGCACCAAATTATAACATCTTCGTGTGTGTGTATAGAATGAGTCTTTATCATACTCAATTGCTTTTATGTTTGTGCCGAAAATGTTCGAGATTATTCCAAATTAATATGGAAAGATTCCAAATCCAAGACAATTCGAACCTAATATATTTTCACCTGAAAATGTCGATCTTAGTGACCCAAAATTTTATCCCAGTAAATAGAATAATTTATGTTGAATTAGACTGCATCCGTACTCTTATCATTCATGTGTTGTTCCAGAGCTCATGATCACACATGATATTAGAGTCGTCTTACTAATTAGTCTAATCAATGTGTAAATATAATATTTAACAAATTTTGAAGTTTATAATAACATATATTTATGCAATTGTAGATATTGGACAATGAATAATATCACCACATGTGATATTTCCATAATATGCAATGCATTCATTTTCTACATTTTCTAAAATAGTGCATATGACATTAGATTATCAACACCAATGTAATTTGACGATAATTCATACGACCATGTAAACTAATCATAAGCATCTAATATGTGTTATGCACCAAATCATAAAATTTCTATGGGTGCAAAGAATGAGTATCTTATACCCAATTGTTTTTCTGTTTGTGCTGCAAATATCTATGATTTTTTCAAATTAATATGTAATCATTCCGAATCTGAGACAATTCAAACCTAATTTATTTTTACTTTGCAAGGTCGATCTTAGTGATCCAAATTTTTTTTCCGATAAGTAGAAAAATTTATGCTGAATTAAGTTGCATGTGTACTTTTATTGTTCATATGTTGTATTTTATTAATTCAAATTTATTTCGCATTATTTACCATTCGATGTTAATTAATGTTAGTACACGATATAATATATTAATCAAGTGGCTATCTTCATTCTTAACCACAACAACAACTTCTAACCACAAAAAGTCTAAATAAACCAAAATTATAAAATAACTTCACATGATACAAAAACAATGATTCC
Organism: Henckelia pumila; assembly: GCF_033568475.1. Taxonomy (NCBI): domain Eukaryota; kingdom Viridiplantae; phylum Streptophyta; class Magnoliopsida; order Lamiales; family Gesneriaceae; genus Henckelia; species Henckelia pumila. Next base: position 191,093,106 of record NC_133121.1, on the reverse strand, counting down.
CCACAACTAGTTGCTTGATTGCCTTGATAATCATGGTATCTTTAACAGTATCATTTTAATCTATCGTAAGATTCTTTATATGTGTCATGAATATCATGCATCACCAAATTCTTGTCTTTTCATACTTTGTTGCAGTCTAATTATACCTTATAATATCTTTGCAAGTTCTTCTGAATAATATAAGGATGATTAGCTCCTATCTCAATTTTCTTTTACCAAATTCGCGATCCAATATTTATTGAATCTAAGATATCTTCTACTATGTAGATTTATTTAACTATATATATCCAATTTCCTATCTTTGATTCTGTGTCTTCCTCACGAACCCTTATCAATTTAATATAAAATTAAAAACACCAATAAGGAACAGTGGTAACCCAATTTTAGATTAAGTTAATATACTTCTTAAAGCATGTTTAATTATTCAAAACATGATAAGGGTCCTCAATTTGGTTTAAGAAGTTGAAAATCGGATTCAGAACAATCGTAAATGGTTCAAAGGGTTTCTTGTGTTGGGATAGTTCGGAAGCTCCGAAGAGCAGTTCTGAAGCACCGAACTTTATCAGAAGCCAATGTTGAATATCGAATGTACCGAGCAATTCGAAAGCTCCGAACTGAAGATCGGAAGCTCCGATCTCCTGCAGTCAGACAGAGTAAGGTTTTTGATTGGTGATTGGACTTTACTAAGTTTGGAAGCTCCAAACTATGTCGACATCATTGATTTGTCCAATCAGAGACACACGTTCGGTGGATAGAGTTCGGAAGCTCCGAAGAGGGAGTTCGGACGTTCCGAAGTGCGTTCGGAAGCTGCGAACAAGGATCGGTGGTTCTGATCGATGCCTATAAATAAGGGACGAGATCTTCTCTTCTCATTAGCAATTCCTCAGCTTCTCTCTCGTTCTCAAACTATACTTAGTGATTTCTAAGCGTCGTCTCGTGGGACGAAATATAACAAGACACTACCGAGTTCGTAGCGAGGCTGTGGCTAGCTCTAGGAGCCATTATCATCAGCTGGCAGTCGACAGATGTAGGTGATACTCTGAGTTATTTAAATAATTTTGGATTATCTATTAGCTTAGTTAAGACTTTTAGAATGGTATAAGTGATATGGTATACATTTTATTATAGGCTTGGATACTAGGTTGTTCACCTAGACATGACCTATAGAGGTAGTAAGTACTGACTAAGATATCCAGCTGAGTATGAATTCTTATGTGTTAAATTTTATCTTCCATGATATATTTACTATTCATATGACGCATGATAAGTGCAATTTGTGCACTTAATTGATATATGATTTGACTTGACTTTTGTGATATATTAAGTGGATTTTATGCGTATTAGTTGTTGTTTTTGTGATATGCAAGGATTGACGCAAAAGTTACGAGAAGAAGCAGAAAGACAAATTTCGGACAGCAAACTTCAGAAAATTACTGGGCTTTTTAGATTCATACAAATCCAATCTTCACCTTTCATAATATATTTTAGGATGTTTTTAAGCTGCTGTCAAAATTTCAGGTCAATCCGACAACTAGATTGTGAGATATGAATTATTGAAAATTTTCGCGCAGATGGAACAAGAGCAGAATAGCATATGAGCTTGAGAGTAAAGAGGAGAAGCTGCTCTTCATGACTAGAGCAGTTGCGCCTCTTGGATAGAGCAGTTGATCCTCATGACTAGAGCAGCTGCTCTTCATGAAAAAGGTGAAGGAATTGAAGAAGCACTTATGCGCTTGGGAGGAAGAGCTTCTGCGCAAAAATCCAGAGAAACTGAGAGGGAGAAGCGCACTTGCGCCTGGTATATGGAAATTCTGCGAATGATGAAAAAATTGAAGAGCAGCTGCGCAAAGATCGAAGAAAGTCTGCGCCAATGAATAAATGAAGAAATCCCAGATGCACATCTGCGCATTTCATCAAGCGCATCTTCGCTACTTTGCAGATTAGGAAAAAAAATCAGATTTGTGGAAATTTTAAACTCTAGATTCTTGGGCTTGATCTTGGGCTTTCCAAGCAACATATAAAAGAGATTTAGAAGATCAAAATTAGGAGGTGGCCGCACAACACAGAAAAGAATCAGAAGAGCTGGAACGTGATATATTTGGAGAAGAAATCTGGGCAAAAGGCGTGAAGAACAAAAGAATAATATTGATCGACCGGACACGACATCGAATATTCGGATTTGTTTTCTTTCTTTTGAACTTATTATTATTGAATTGATGTCTAGATTTCTGAACATGAATTGTTTTTGCAATATTTTGATAATGAACTAAATTTCATTAGTTTAGAGGAACGATGGAACCTGGTGTAGACTCTTTTACGAGTTTTTAATTTTATTGGATACTAGATTAATTTTTCTTCTAGTTTTGATTGTCTTTTCAATTACTTGTATTTGATAACTTGTATCTAACAATCTTCAGTGAGAAATCAATCGACAAAAGCTTCCAAGTAATTAAACTGAGAAAATTTGATTTGAAAAACCAAAGCAAAGCTTTGAATAAAATTCTAGAGAAAATTTCAATAATTTGTGTATAAATTGAATCTGAATTATTATTAATGAAATTAAACAAAGTATTTATAGTTTACAATAAAAAATAAAAGATAATGCAAATATTTCCTAAAGATATCAAAGATATAATCTAGAAAGTTTTCTAGTAGACTTAAAATACTCAAAATAATCAAAAGTTATCAAAAACCCACGCACACACACAACAAGCCAAAGTGCGTGTTTTTCCCGAAAAAACTCGCTCGCTTGAGCGGACACAACCCGCGCTCGAGCGAGAGATACTCTGTCCCTCAAATTCACTTGAGCTCGCTGGAGCGGACACAACCTGCGCTCGAGCGAGAAATCCTCTTCCCGAAACTTTTAAGGGGCTCGCTCGAGCGGAAGAATAGTGCGCTCGGGAGATAATTTGTTAGCTTGGCTCCTCGTTATTGGCCCGCGTGGCAACTCCAATGGATCTCGAACTCTCCTTGCCACTTGATTCACATGCGAGTTATTCATAATTGCATCATTGTTGACCAAGGCTCTTGCAACAGTAAAACTAGAACCATCAGTTTCGGTTGAGAAGACTGCTGAGCAGTTGAGCAGTGATACAATGTCACTTTTCGTGAAGAAGTTTGGAAAATTCCCGAGAAAGAATCAAGGTGGATCTTTTCGAAGATATTATCAAAAGAAGGACCCAACTGATGAGTCAAATGATTGTTTCAACTGCGGTAATATGTGCTACTTCCTAGATGACTTTACAAAGCCCAAGAAAGATGAGAGTAATTTAGATGACAAGGGAAAGAAGCCCTATGAGAAGAGAAGAAAGTCCAAAGATGAGAGAGAGTCTTACAAGAAGAAACATGAGGTCTTGATAGCTGAAGAAAGCGAGGAATGGTAAGCCAAGACTGATAGTGACTCATCTGAGTCAGAGAATTCATATAGTTCCTGAACGTCCCAAAACTCGAAGATGCTACTACACATACTTCTTTGAAAGAACATTTGAAATGCGAAAAATGAAAACTTTATTTCAAGTAATAAAGACTTTACATCATAAAAAAAATGTCAACAAATATGGCAATAAAACTGTTTCCTCGGCAATTTGATTCTAACTTTGCACAAGACAAGAAAGTTCCTCTAACAACACACTTGTGCATCTTCCCTCTCCGAACCGGATACTCCGCTTCCTATCCTTCCACATACTCATCAATAACCTCATTTACATCATCATCACTTGCATTATTCAAACATAGTGAATCTAAAGACTCAACAAGAAATATCAAGTACATAACCAGTACATAATAAAACACATAATGCAATGGTCGTGACAAACAAGCAAATCATGCATAACAATTTAATGTCATCTACTTCATTGGGGGTGATGAAATATGTGTAAATATGACAATCAATAGAGTCTTTGGGTCTTGTGATCACGGTCGTTGTACAACAAGCATATAATTTGGTACAACTCATGACAGCCTTTTGCCGATATGCATATCGTTTCATACCGACCGTCGTCGATATGTACATTAAACTTTCATTGTTCTGGAAAGGTACTCCACAGAGCTCATCCCAAGGCACCAATTTAGTACTGCCACTACAAGTCCACACAAAACATCAAAAGTTTTCATGCATACATAAACTTCATCATAAACATCATGCTTCATCATTCATAAATTTTCTTTCATCATTTCATAACTTTGCGTCAACTCCCTCAAACTTTTCATGCTTCAAACCTGTCATAAATATCATTTCGAGCCTTTAAATTCTTTCATGCTTGAAAATCATGCATGCTAACTTAAACAAAAATGAGCACGTCCTCTTCTCATACATAAAACTTCATTCTTTTCTTAAGAACATAACTTTCATGCAAAATTACTAGTCTACAATACAATACATAACTAAACCGATCCACGTTAGTTGTTCTTCCATTCTTGACATCAAAACTTGAAATTTTTTTCATAGGAACTCTTAAAAATAATTAAATCACCTTAAATGATAATAAACATGAATTTAGAACCTCGAAAACACGTACTAAAAATTCTGAGACAAAACTCGTCTCACTAGGGCACAAATTTATTTCCGCCCCAGCGCAGACTCGCGTCAGGGCGTATAAAACAACGCACCCCAACTCAGACCCTCGTGCCAGGGCATGCAGAAATTCACGCCCCGACATGAGGTGATCTGCCTAGGGTTTCCTAGCAGGTCTCCGTTGGTGCGACTTGATCAAAAATGGTTCTTAATGTTCTATTTTGACCCTTCTTCAACATCCTTTGGGAAAATACACACCCACACATTGAAAATAACGAGTACACACTCAAAAAAGCTTCAAACAACCCCATCTAAACGATCCAACTTTCAAAAGTTTGATTCAAAACTTCGCATACATTACACACACCAAAATTTTACATTTTAATCTTTTATGCCATAAAATTCAGAAACAGTATTTACACAAACATCAAGGAACGAATAATGTTTCATAGTTCTACATCATGCTTGTCGCAATCTTATAAAATCATACATTATATCATAGATACACATCAAAATGCAGGTAATATTATAAAGATACATATATTTCTTGAATGGTGGTTTCAAAAGCGTTTAAAACTTGCCTGATCGTCATAGGTAGGGGATATTCTGTACCCACGAAATGATGTAGCCTGACACGAACATAGATTGGTGAAACCTCAAATTTGTTGGTGCAATTTTCAATTTCAAAGAAAAGGAATAGGGAAAAGGAACGACGTGTAATGGATAGGGAAAAAAGAAGAAAAGAGAAACTGACATTCCTCTAATTTCTGATTAATGGGCTGGAAGTCGGCACATTAGTCGTAAACACAGGCTTTCAAAATTTTTCTAAAATCCAACTACTCAATCAGAATTAAATAATTGCACCAACAATTAAACTTAAAATAACGTAAACAAAATATTTGCTTAAAATTCGTTTGTAGGCTAATCTCGTTCCTTCAGTCCGAATTTAGTCCCAAACCTGAAAGCATTAGAACTAAATTGCAAAAATTAAAATAACATGCATAACATAAATAAAACATGAATTTAAACCTCATAAATAAAGTGCATATGTAGTGACACTACCCGGATCACCTACTACTTAAGCATGCAAACAAGAAAACTTAATCAAAGCAAATATAGCGATTAACAACGGAACTAAAAACCAGGTTTACAAACCAAACCGATAGAATACAACTAGTGACTGAAAATTGAAGGTAATAAAACTTTTATACAACCAAATCTAAGGTACTGAATCAAATCCCCTGAACTAATGAAAAGTCACGGAAACCACTGCTCCAGCCCTCAAACCTGCCTCGACCCACCGGCTTAGTCCAACCTGAGACCTGCCTCGTCGAATAGGGTGTCCAAAAACAAAACATTGGAAATGAGCGTCTATGCTCAATATGATAAACACGAGTATACAAATCTATTATGATGCATGCAAATGACTGGGTATTGGTTATCACAAGTCCTGCTCAGTCTATGCATCAATGAGTATGTAGTACCATATGGGGTCTACTCCGCTGAGTACATCCACGCACTCGTCCTGATCACCGTTGCGTAAATACCTATCATCACGACGTCTCTCGGTGTCAGACAATATAAAAAAGAAAATAAGGCTGAGCGACCCTAATACAAAGGATATCTCGAAGGAGACTCAGCTCAACATGAATATGCACGTGCATCATAATATATCAAAGCAGTAAAAGATGTATCATGACACATAAAATGTAACATATAAGCATGCATACTCGCTGACTATCTCAGTCAGTACTTACCTCACTAAGGCAGTCTTAGTAGCACAAGTCTAGGGTCCAAGCCTACAAACAGATATTTACCATATCACTAATACTGATCTAAAAGTTTTTACTAAGCTAATAGATATCCCATAATAAGAAAAGGTATCTAGGGTTATACTTGCATATATAGTCAACTCTTTGTTGTCGAAAGCCCTAACTCCTGGGCACAACTCTGCTGCAACTATGGAAACTCCTCATGAACACCCGAGCCTCGACTAGATGGATAGAAACCTTCACAAACCACCAAGAAGGAGAGGGAAAACAAGTGAATTGGTAAGTGAAATGTCAGCCTCACATGCCCTATATATAGGCAACATTCGGAAGCTCCGATCCCTCGCTCGAAAGTTCTTATCTCTGCATGCATGCCACATTCCGAACTGTATATCTGATCTCTTCTTCGACAGTTCCGATCTCTACTTTGGAAGTTCTGATCTCATGCATGTGTCTGCATGTCCAAACGTTGGTGACATGTCATTAGTGTGCATGGACTAACCTTTGGTAGCTCCGATCTCATCTTCGAAATGTCCGAACCCACCCTCTGCTTCCGATATCTGCTGCTATGGTTTAGTGCTTCCAAACCCACTTCGGAAGGTACGATCTATTCGGTGTTTCCAAAGTCCTGATTCAACATTTATGATCCGATAAATATCTTGGCTAATTTAGATTAGTATCCCTTAATCATCTTTAACCATTAAACTCGTAAAATGAGATATGGGTTACTACAACATAAAACCATTAAAATCATTTAAAATTTTCATGAGTGAACTAGTGGACTTTTGGACCTTATAGTTCCAATGAGGAAGATTAGGTCAAGTGCTTGATGGCAAAGGATGAAGAGCTGGAATCTACCAATGTTATGGTATTTGAATTTAGCTCAACTTAATTTACACGTGATGATTTGATCAATGCACTAAATGACATGGTAACAGAGTACCAAATATTGTCCTTGACACTCGAGGAAGTTAAATAAAAGAAAAGTGAACTACCTGACACTTCAATTGAGCCCAGTTGGGAGCATTCAGTTGAGAATATCAATCTTGAGACAGAGATTGCTAAGCTCATAACTGAGAGTGATAAGGCACAAGTTGAAAATCATAGGTTAAAAGAAGAGAATTTGAGACAGACCGATCTGATCAAAACATGGAATAAATCTTCAGTTTTATTAGCAGAGATTCAAGAGTTGCAAAAACTAGCAGGAGACAAGAGTAGTCTCGATTTTGGCAATAATCATTGCACTACAGTGTCATGTACTCGCCAAAAACTGGACATATGCAAGGATACATATATATACATTTTGTGCAGTCTAGTTTGGGATATGAACATGGAGATCCTACCCCCAAAATTGAGAAGCCAGTTGAAGTTCTGAGTTAGGGTAGGAAGTTTGGTATTGGGTATGTTATGGAGAGTGCTAATGTGAAGCAAAACAGGAAGCATTAGGTGACCATTCGAGATAAACATCACTCAATGAATGGAAAGCATATACAATACTATAGTTCGAAGTCTGTTAAAAAAAAAATATATAGGCGACTTGATGTTGTGGGAAATGTGAAACATCATTTTGTGTCTCATGATATCACACACATCACCCACGAGCATCTTCACAAGAACAAACCTTATGGAATACACACAATGGTTGACCAGTTAGGTTGATCAAAGTTTGGGTTCGTAAAGGATTAATCAGCTCTAGACCCAAGTAGGTATGAGGACCATGATCATTCAACTTTGAGAGTACATGTAACAGGTGAAGAAGGACTAAACAATTCAGTTGGTACTTGGAAAGTGGATGTTCAAGACACGTGATTGGAGAAGCTCAACTGCTTGATCAGCTAAATTTTTGCTCAATTTCTAAAATCAATTTTGGAGATAATTATACAGGTAAAACCGTTGGTAAGAGTAAGATTATCCACGGTAACATTATTATTAAAGATGTTGTGCTAGTGGGGAATTTAAAATACAATCTAATAAGTATTAGTAAACTGTGTGATCGATGTTATTCAGTTGAGTTCAAGAAACTTAGTTGTATTGTCAAATATATCTATGGAGATGTTATTTTGACAGGAAATAGGTGTGGAAACACATATAATATCAACCGGAGTGATCAAACTTCCGAACTAGTTTTCTTTGTAGCATCAAACCAACACAAGAACTGGTTGTGGCATAAGTGACTGAATCACCTTAACTTCAAATCCATTATCAGTCTGAGTAAACATGAGTTGGTTAATGGGCTTCCCAAGATTGATTTTTCGATAGACAAATTTTGTTATGCTTGTCAGTTTGGGAAGCAAGTGCGGTCATATTTTAAAAACAAAGAGTGTAACTCATCCTCTCGGAGCTTAGAACCGATACATATAGATTTGTTTGGTCCTATACCATTCATGAGCTTAGGAGGAATGAGATATAATCTAGTTATTGTTGATGACTACTCTAGGTTCACCAAGGTCATCTTTTTAAAATCAAATGACTAGACTGCTCCTCAATGGATCAATATTTTAAAAAGACTTTTTCATAAAAAAAAATAAAACAATATTGACAAAATCAGGAGTGACAGAGGAACTGAGTTTGTCAACCAATATTTGTCTTTATTTTTAGAGCACCATGGAATTAGATATCATGAGTTCTCAGCAACTAGAATACCACAACATAATGGTGTTGCAGAAAGGAAGGACTGAACTTTTAAGGAAGTTGCGAGAACTATGTTGGCCGATTTTGGGGTTTCTCAAAGGTTTTGGGTAGAAGCAGTGAACAATGCGTGTTATCTTAAAATAGATCGATGATTGACAAGAAGATTGGAAAAACATCCTATGAGATCTGTCATGGCAAGAAACCAGTTTTGTCTTACTTCAAGATTTTCGGTTTCAAGTGCTACATCCACAACAATGGTAAAACTCATCTGGCTGCATTTAATTCAAAGTCAGATGAGGGTAACTTTCTTGGTTATTCTTCAGTTAACAATGCTTACAGAGCATTTAATAAACATACGCTAAATCTTGAATAATCTAAACATGTTTTTGATCATACTCAACCGACCAACATCTTACGAGAGATAAGTCTGGAGGATTATATTGAAAATGATGTCCAATTGAAAAATATGGCACTTCAATCTCCAGAACCGGATATTGTAGACCCACTAGTTGGGCATGTTGATCCAGTTAACCGACCAGTTGATGGTTATTAAACCAGACTCTATATGGATCAAGAATCACCAACCAAAGATGGTGATAGGTAACAACTCTGATCCAGTTTGAACTAGAGGACAGACGCTTAATTTGTTTATTGCAACTTTTGTGTCAAACATAGACCTACGAAAAATGATGAAATACTGACCGATCGTAGCTGGGTTGAGGCTATGCAAGAAGATCTTAACCAGTTCACTAGAAATTCAGTCTCGAACTTAGTTCCAAGACCATCTCATCAATCAGTCATAGGTACACAATGGGTTTATCGGAATAAACTCAATGAATATGGAACAATCGTGCACAATAAAGCTCGACTGGTTTCACAAGGATTCAGAGAAGAGGAAGGCATTGAATATGATGAAACCTATGCTACACCAGCTCGATTGGAAACTATTCGAATGTTCCTCGACTATGTGTCTTACAAGAATTTCAAGGTATATCAAATGGATGTTAAGAGTGCATTTCTCAATGGGAATCTACAAGAAGAAGTGCACGTGGAACAACCACCAGGGTGTGTGAATCATCAGTTTCATGACCACATATTTTATTTAAAAAAAAAGCTCTATATTGTCTGAAACAGACTCCAAAAGCTTGGTATTAAATTATAACCAAATTTTTTCTTGAACTCGATTTTCAAATAGACACAGTAGATAAGACTTTATTCAAATTCACTAAAGATGATCACACACTTCTTGTTCAAATATATGTTGATGATATTATCTTTGGGTCAACTAACCCCAAACTGTGCAAGAAGTTCTCCAAGTTGATGCAGGACAAATTTGAGATGAGCATGATGCGTAAACTGACATTATTTCTCGATTTGCAAGTAAAGAAATTGGATAATGACATATTTATAAGTCAAACCAAATACACCAAGGTGCTTCTAAGGAGTTTGGCATGGAAACTTGCTCAGCTGCTATTACCCCTACGCGTTCTTCAGTTAAACTTGATAAATATGAAAGGAAAATTCCAGTTGAGGTAAATATGTATCACAATCTTATAGGTTCATTGCTATAGTTAACTTCTAGGAGACCCGATATTGTATTTTTTATTTTCTTATGTGCAAAATTTCAGTCTGGTCCTTAACAATCTCACGGCTAGCTGCCAAAAGGATTTTGAAAATCTTAAATTCAGCCCAAATGTTGGGTTGTGGTATGCTAAGGACAATTTCTTCAACTTAATTGGATATTCAGATACAGATTATGCAGGTTGCAAATTAGATAGAATGAGCACAAGTGGATCCTGTCAATTCTTAGGAGATCGACTGATATCATGATTTTGCAAGAAATAGACATCCATTGCCACTTCCAAAAGTAAGGCTGAGTACTTAGATGCTGGGATTTGTAGTGCTCAACTCCTCTAGATCCAACAAAAATTGAGGAATTATAGGATTGAAGCCAATGAATCACCTATATTTTGTGATAATATAAGCACAATTGCGATCACCTATAATATAAGTCTTCACTCAAGAATCAAACACATTGATGTCAGGAACCACTTCATTCGAGATCATACTTTGAATAAGGACATTCGTCTAGAGTACATATCAATTGAGCAACAAGCTGCAGATATCTTTACCAAGCTTGTTATGATCAAACGTTTACCACTAGGCCAAAAATTATAGTTTTTAACAACGGCTTTTAAGCAAACTGTTGTCTATGAGCGTTTTTTTGTTAACAAAGGCAACAGTTTCATAAAAAACTAAAAACCATTGTCTTTTACGTTTTAACAACGGTTTTTAAGAAAACCGTTGTCTATGAGTGTTTTTTTGTTAACAAAGATGACATTTTCTCAAAAACCGTTATCTATGAGTGTTTTTTTGGTTAGCATAGGCAGCGGTTTCAAAAATCATTGTCTATGAGTGATTTTTTGTTAGCAAAGACATCAAGTTTTTCTTTTTTAACCTGCTTTTGAGGGTGTTGTCCTTTTTAGTTTTCACACACAATCATATGCATCATACATATACATAATACATATACACACACATATATATATGTATGTATGTACACGTAAATGTATATAGAAGTAGAAGAAAGATAAAAGAGAGACATAATCCCAATCCCGTCGACCTATTTCCTCCTTTTCTTCTCCATTTCAAGTCTCAAATCGAAGCCACAACCTTCAGTAAAACAGAAATTAGAATAGGGAATTTGTCCCTCATACTGCAAGATTCGATCTAAGCCTTGAATCTCGAGTTTAGAAGAACGATTTTGTGCGACTCGAAGCTATGAGATGGCGGCGGGGCTGTGCTTCGTTAATCTTATTTTTTCGGTGATTTTTACTCCGATTTCAGGTTTTTTTGTTGTCTTTTACGTTAGATTCGAAATTTAAGAAAATATCTGAGCCAATCTTTTTTTTTTCCACCCGAATTTTAGGTAAAATTTTGAAATTTTTTGAAATTTTTTGAAATTTTGCTAACGAAAAGCTGAAAAGTCTTTACTGAAAGATCTCACAAACACTGCTTTAGTCACCCTCGTTGAGGCTTCCGGCGAGAAGCTGCTGCACCTATTCCACTTAGCTGTTTTTGAGTATCAGGAATTATTTAGGCTCGGGTTCAGTTTTTAACCCGAGCTGAAGCCAATGGAATCCCTGAAATCACCGAACCTGTGTGTTGATTTCGAATTGCTTTTGTATTGGTTTTCGAAGAGAGACTTTGAAATGGTATGTATCGTTCTCCTTTTACCTTTTTTATTATGTGTTATATGAAGATTTTCGAGTGCAGTGTTTTTATCAAACAGTTTCGATTCCATTTCTGGTTTGCCATATTTCTTATTTTGTTTGGAATCACCTGTTGATTTCTAGTCAGTGACGCTTCACATGAATCTGGGCAACATCAAGTGTGAAATCTTCTGCAACGAAGTTCCAAAAACTGCTGAAGTACGTATTTGATGCTATTTTCGAATTTCTATTGACAGACCTGTTTACAAGAGCAAATGTGTGCTTTCACTAACATTTGATGCTATTTTCGAATTTCTATAGACAGACCTGTTTACAAGAGCAAATGTGTGCTTTCACTAACATTGGATGACTGTGTTATGCCTCGTTGTCGTCCTGACCCTTTCAAGTATTATATTACCATGTGTTTTTAAGTTCACTGTCCATGCTAATGTAAGTACTTTTTTTACTGGTTTATCTTGTAATGTTTGTAGCATAAGGTTTCATGTTGATTTGGTTTATTTAATTCTTAATTACAAGTTCAATGAAGATGTGCTTTCACCATATGTCAAGAAGTACAAAACTATCTTACATACGGGAGAGGTATCGACTATCTGAATTCCCAAAAATTATGTGCCTGACATGCTTATTTATTTATATTCATTGTTTTGAGATGATGATCGATTCTGGTTCTTAGATTCTTGCCATGGAAAGTTCATGATACTTGAGATGATATTCCATGAATTTAAGTATTTATTGATGTACTATGTTAGCTCATCTGTATTCAAACCCGTGAAGATTGTCATTGTTTATCACGTGTGTTAGCTTTATTGTCACTATAGAAGTTTGTCATTGTGTTCATCAACCTTTTGACAACCAGTTCACATAAATGGTTACTGGTCTGTCCTTGTGCGTATGACTTGTTTGTTGCATCGTGAAGTTCACAGCAGTTTTGTAGTGTTGGAGATGATTCCTGCTTAATACTGTGGGACACAAGGATTGGTAACAGTCCAGTCGTAAAGGTTAGTCGGATATTTTTTTCATTTGTTAATAGCTTTTCTTGCTTTGGTTCCTTTTGGAAATTACTCAACATCAGTTCGGTGTATTCTTAATGACAAGTTTTCCTTATTTTGAACTCTGCCAATCTCATCAACAACACTCAATAGACAACGTTTTTATGTAAAAACCGTTGTCTTGCACTTTATAACAACAGTTTTAATTAAAACCGTTGTGTTTTACTCTTGTGTTAATAAAAAAGACAACATTTTACTTAAAACCATTGTCGTTTAAGGGTATAAGACAACGGTTTTAAACGATTATTGTCTATGAGCGTGTATTTTGGACCTACGACAACGGTTTTACAGGACTGTTGTCTATGAGCGTTTTTTATTGACAAAGGACAACGGTTTTATAACACTGTTGTCTTTAAGCTTCTTTTTAATTTATTATGTCATTTTTAATTAATTTTTTTTTTTTAAAAAAATAAAACCTAAAATCGCTTTTGCAAGTCACGCCTTTAATTTTCTCACTCCCACACTTAACCTTTTTACTCACCCTCGATCGGCCTCACTCACGCTCAGCACTCTCAACGCCCGATGGAAAAATCTGGCCGCAATTCCAATCTCTTCCTTCTCCGGTGATTTTTCTCTATCTCTTGCGTGGATTCATCTCGTTTCTGGCCATCTGCTCCACCGTATGTTAAGCACTCTGCCGTGACAAGAAGAAGGGTGCAAAGGAATTGTTCATTTTTATAGTTTCTTGGTGTATGAAAAAGTTAAGTTCAAATTTTATTAGGTCACCTTGAGGTAATTGACAAGCAATATACACACAAAAGCCGTTCACAATAAGTCTAACGCTTGACTCTGCTTATTGTTCACAAAATTCCTTCCAAAATTTCAATTCAGGACGAGCAGTCGACCTCTATCCTCTTAAGCCTCTGCGAGAAGAAACTGGACTGTCCATTTAGTCTTATTAGACTAAATACAGCCAAAAATACTTTCACAACCCACGCAACTAGGAAATTTACCAAACACCTAATGAACATATTCCGAATACACTTCACAGCGAGCATTGAAAATTTAACTGAAAAGGCTATGGTTTTGCAAAAGTTCACAAATCTAATAGATTAAAACAGCAAAAAACTCAATCTTTTGGACAAAAGCGTATTAAAACAATCAACAGCAGTACTAAAAATTCAATCTTTGGACAAATATAACCCACAAGTGCAACATTGTTTCAACATCTAAAAACCAATAAGAAATCAGAGAAGTTTTACAATTGGAAAGGCAGATCAAACGTGAAGAGTAAACCCCCATAAAGAATTCAATCGAATCAAGATGCAAAAATAAATAATTTTAATTGACTGGTAATTAAAAATTTGTTCCATGAGCTAACCTGCAGAAAGAAGGCGCCAGGCTGCTTGAAGTTGCTAAGAATGTTGCGAGCCTTCAAACTTTGGTATGCCTCAAATAGTTCCAATTGTGTTAATTAAACATAACATTAATCGTATATTAAGAAATATTTCTTTCCTTTTTTAAGAAAGATACTGGACGCTAACATTGCAAAAGTTAGATTAATTATGTATAATGTATTTCTTTCCTTTTTTAAGAAATATTTTTCTCATGCAGTTGTGTAGAAAATATGAGACATGTTATATTTCATGTTATATTTTTTAATTAGACAATAATTATACATTTTATGTGTGGATTTTGTATATTTTTTTTTTTGTTATTAATTCTTGAAGATTTGATAATGAGGGGGTTTTTTGAGTGTTAAATTCTTGTCTTGGCCTATTTTTTTTATTTTCTTTTAAAATTACTTCTCCCACCAAAAATTGATTACGACGGAAAGTGACGTGTGCTCAATTTTTTGGATTGGGCTTTGATATCGTAAATATCATGTCATCATATTAGAATATGCTAGCTGTTTTAAAAAAAAAAAGGAAAAAATAAAAAAAAAAGGAATATTATGCAATAATAATCTGCAAGTGTTTTAAAAATTGAATATTTAGTATAATTTGTCAAATTTTTTTTTCAAAATTGAAGTAAATTTATTATTTTTGAATAGAAATTTATATAACTTCTCAACCATGTGATGACATTGATTGGTTGCTTGATGCTGATTCATCATCCAATCATTTCATTTTCATGTATTATATTTTTATCAGATTGACTGTCCACCACTTATAATTTATTTAACCCACATATCATAAATTTAAAAAGAAATATTTTTCTCATGCAGTTGTGTAGAAAATATGAGACATGTTATATTTCATGTTATATATTTTAAAAATATGGATTATATTTTCTTATGAGTACTGTTTTTTCTGTCACAAAATTTTATGATTAGTTGGTTACTATTTGCAATTGGAGTTATGTTAAGATCTTGCTGTATGATCTACAAACTATTTTGAAGGTAGGTTCTAGATAATTTTTGGGTGATTAGCTACATCAACAATGGACAAAGAATGGATGCGTAAGGATAGGCTATCACTTGAATATGAAATCGGAATAGAGTCTTTCTTGCAATTTGCAATGAGCAATGCTAATGATCCTAATGCAATTCCTTGCCCATGTGCAAGATGTGGTAATTTGAAGAAAAAAAATGTTCAAACTATAAGGGCGCATTTGATCTATAATGGTATAGATTTGACATATCATACATGGATATGGCATGGGGAAAGATCTATGACAGTGAACTCAATGAACGGTACTGATGGATTTGGGCAAGATGAACACGCATCTTTTGCTGAAGAACCTATAGATATGGTACATGCTGTATATGATTCGTATGCTGAGAATCCAAGTCAATTCAATAAGCTACTTGAAGATGCCGAGAAAAGTTTATATCCTGGATGTACTAAATTCACAAAGTTATCTGCCATTGTGAAATTATTTAACTTGAAGGCAAAATATGGTTGGAGTGATAATAGTTTCACCGATCTACTTAGTTTGTTTCGAGAAATGCTTCCAGATGACAATGAATTGCCTTCATCATTTTATGATGCCAAGAAAAGCTTACGTGCACTAGGGATGGAATACTTGAAAATACATGCTTGTCCTAATGATTGTATCTTATACCGGAAGGAGTACGAAGATCTTGTCAATTGCCCTACTTGTGGGACATCGAGGTGGAAGTTGAGCAACAAATCTAAGGTAAAAGAAGGAGTTCCTGCAAAGGTCTTGTGGTATTTCCCACCTATCCCAAGATTTCAAAAAATGTTTCGGGATAAGACGGTATCCAAAGAGTTAACTTGACATTCTGACAAAAGAATTCGTGATGGATACTTACGTCATCCAGCTGATGCACCATCTTGGAAATTAGTTGATCGCATGTGGCCAGATTTTGCTTTCGAGACAAGAAATTTGAGATTGGCTATATCAGCAGACGGGATCAATCCCCATAGTTTGATGAGTTCTTTGTATAGTTGTTGGCCAATTTTAATGATCACATACAATCTTCCACCATGGTTGTGTATGAAGAGAAAATTTGTGATGCTCACTTTGTTGATTTCTGGTCCTAGACAACCGGGAAATGATATTGATGTTTACTTAGCACCTTTGGTTGACGGCTTAAAATGCTTATGGGATAAAGGTGTTGAAGCATACGATGCATATCGACAAGAAAGTTTCTCCCTTAGAGCTGTGCTACTGTGGACAATCAATGATTTTCTAGCATATGGGAACATGTCAAGTTGTGTTGTGAAGGGATATTATGCATTTCCTATTTGTGCAGAAAAAACTTATTCGACAAGGTTGAAGCATTGCAGAAAAATGTCATACATGGGTCATCGAAGGTTTTTACCTTCAAATCATCCGTATCGAAGACAAAAGAAGGCATTTAACGGGAACCAAGAGTTTAACACTGCACCACGTCCATTGAGCGGCCATGAAGTTTTGGAAAGAGTTGAAAGAATTAATTATCGTATGGGAAAATTCAGCGGAAAGCTTCAGTCGAAGATGGGTGATGGAGAGCAATGCTGGAAAAAGAAATCAATTTTTTTTGAACTTGAGTATTGGAAACATTTACACGTTCGACATGTTCTTGATGTGATGCATATTGAAAAAAATGTATGCGAAAGTGTCATTGGTACGTTACTTGACATTCCAGGAAAAACAAAGGATGGAGTAGCAGCAAGACTTGACCTTATGGAGATGAATGTGAGGTCTGAATTGGCACCAAGGATTGGGGATAAGAAAACGTTTTTGCCACCAGCCTGCTACACTCTAAGTAAAGATGAAAAGAGAAGTATTTGCAATTCATTATCAGGAATGAAGGTCCCCGAAGGTTACTCTTCTAATGTTAAAAACCTTGTGTCAATGAAAGATTTGAAACTTGTTGGCCTTAAGTCACATGACTATCAAACTCTAATGCAACAATTGCTTCCTGTGGCCATTCGCGGTGTCCTTCCAAAACATGTCAGAGATACAATCACTCGGTTGTGTTTCTACTTCAATGAATTATATAGTAAAGTGATGGATGTCTCGAAGTTGGATGAATTGCAAAGAGAAATTGTGATGATATTGTGTTTGCTTGACAAGTATTTCCCCCCTTCATTTTTTGATATAATGATTCATTTAACAGTTCATCTCGTTCGAGAGGTGAAATTGTGTGGACCGGTTTGGAGCAGACACATGTACCCATTTGAAAGATACATGAAGATTTTGAAAGGTTATGTGCGCAATCGCAATCGGCCTGAAGGGTGTATAGCTGAATGTTATATTGCTGAAGAGGCAGTTGAATTTTGCTCAGACTATCTTTCTAATGTCCACACAATTGGGATACCATCAAGGGACCGTGAAGTACAACGCACCAAGCCTTTGTCAAAAGCAATTGTGCACTCCGCTAGTCATAATGAGTTGCAGCAAGCACATCTTTACGTATTGACAAATGATATTGAGATTGATCCTTATATTGAGTAAGATCCTCAACTTATCAATACTTCCTTGTGCATTCAACACATTCTATTGATTTTTGAATTCTAATAATTCCATTAGGGAACACATGGTGGAGTTGAGGACAAGATTCCCTCATAAAGCAAAGTCCAAAAAGTGGTTACAAGATGAGCATAACCGAACGTTTATTACATGGTTGTATGATTTTGTAAGTTCCAAAAGAACCAAGTATAAGCATATATAAAACCCTTGCTTTCTTATGCAAAATATTAAGATTATTGTTAAATGTAGGTTGAACGTGCAATTGACCATTCCACGCATCAAATATCAGAAAGATTAAAGTGGATATCGCGTAGACCTAGAAAAAAAGTGTTAAAGTATTCTGGTTATTTGATTGATGGGGTTACTTATGCTACAAAAGAACGTGATGATGTAAGAGTTACTCAGAATTCCGGAGTAAGCTTAGTCGCAAAGACCATGCAAGTTTCCAGTGCAAAGGAAAAAAATCCAATTATGGCAGACATGGTTTTCTATGGACTTATTGAAGAAATATGGTCACTTGATTACCACAACTTTCAAATTCCAATGTTCAAGTGTCATTGGGTGGAGAATAACAATGGTATTAAAGTAGATGATCTTGGTTTCACATTAGTGAATCTGAACAGAATTGGATTTAAATCAGAAATTTTATCTTGGGAAGTCAAGCAAAGAAAGTATTTTTCGTTGAAGATCCTGAAGATCCATTATGGAGTATTGTACTTGCAGCCCCTACAAGAGAATCATTCGAGAACGCAAATGGGGACGAGCTGGAAGACATTGTAATCCACTATGAATCTTCTACCAGAGGCTTACCATCAATGGAAGTCGACGATGAAGATGACAATGAGCCCCAATGCCTTCGTGAAGATTGTGATGGAACATGGATCGACAATTAATAAATAAAGATATTATTTTGCTGTAGAAGATATATTTGTAGACAATATTGAAATGCATCTTCATTCTAAATATTATTTTGAAGACTATTTCTAATTTTATGCATCTTTGTGTATGCTGATTTTAATTCAAAAATGACTTTATTATGGTGTTTCTTACAATATTGATATTATTTTTTACTTTTTAAATGACTAGATTACATCTAGACTCAATGACATCCTTTGGGAAGCTCAAAATCAGGTCCAATGAGGAGACAATTGAAGCGTGGAGCAAGAGAATTGGGCAGCCTCCAGTAGTGATTGGGAAGGGCAAGGAAAAAGTTGCATCTACGTCGACTAACAAGAGCGTCGAGGGCAAGGAAATGCAAGAATCAGCAGACACCGAAACAACAAGAACATCTAGAGGTCGTACACATCTAGATAAACTTGCTAGGCAAAGGGTTCAGGGCATTCGGAAACAGGTAAGATTCAATAAACTTGGACAACCGGTGGGAGATGCTGCTATTGAGATGCAAAGTTACATAGGCGTACTTGCTCGAGAAATGGTGAAGATAAATTTCAAGACGTGGAAGCAAGTTCCAAATGCAGTTAAAGAATCGATATGGGAGTCTGTTAATGTAAGTAAATGACTTTCTTTGTTCACAATCTAGCACTCATATTTTTACAATATATTTAATGTTATAGGATTCTTTTTAATGTATTTCCAAATCTGATTTTTTCAGTTGTCATATGATGTTCCTGCAAGTTGGAAGAAGGGATGTTTGAATTCAACAAATAATAAGTGGCGCCAATTTAAATCTCATCTCACTCAGACATATATTATGGACAAGCTTGACAAACCAGAAGAGTTGAGTGAACCACCTAGTGGCTATGGTCTTGCAAGAGATGATTGGACTTCTTTTGTCATCACTCGCATGTCTGATGACTTCAGTGTAAGTTTAATTTTCAGTTTAGTGCAAATTAAAACACATTAATGTTCTTGACATGTGGAATGTTTCATTTGACTAGCAACTAAGCGACATCCAGAAGGAGAGAAGAAAGATGAACAAATATCCCCATCGCCTTGCTCGCAAAGGATATGCACGATATGCCGAAGAAATAGTATGTATTATTCCTTTGGCACCTTTTAATTTTTTATAGCACTTGCACAATTAACAAATTTAGTTACAAATTTATTTCTCATATGTGTAAATGGTTCGAATTTGACATATATCATTTGATTTTTCTTATTTGTAGGTAAATGATTTATGTGACGATGATGAGATCAATCGAGCACTTATTTGGAAAAAAGGAAGAGTCAATAAAGAAGGGGAGTTTGAAGGCTACGAGTTGAAAAAAACAGTAGAGAAGATTGTGAGAAACTATACAAGTACAATAATTGTATAATTTCAATAAAACCTTTTGAAATTAATTATTTCTTTCAATTGGATGACAGGATGAGTATATACATCAGAAGATTGAGGGTACATTGGAAATAAAAGGTGCGAAAGAAGATATCATCACCAAAGCGCTTAATACAGGAGAACATGGTGGACGTGTCAGGGCTGTTGGAGGTCATATCACTCCAACATTATATTTTAATGTTGGTAGATGTTTGAAGACTGACATTGTTGACCGAGAGGTGATGATTGAGCAAGGGAAAGAGTTGGTGGAGGCTAAAAAGTTAATTGCAAAACAAGATACACGCCTTGAAGAACAAGATACACGCATTAAAAAACTTGAAGCAATCATCTACAAAAATGGTGCTTGGGAGAATGACGTTGATGACAAAGGAAGTTGCTCAGTACACTTGCAACAACTGAATGATAATGAAGTGAAAATCAACAAGACTTTCCCAAGTTTTGAGGTGTTCAAAGATGTTGAAATGCGAGTTGTGGACAAAGAAATTGCTTTAAAAGTATATTAGTCGTCGTATATATTAATTAATGTTATTTACGTAAAGAGTTGTTACAATTCAATGACACAACTATTTTTTTTTTAGGGTGAATCAGTTATTTTGACCTTGGATTCTAGCACAGAAATTGTTGCATACGGAACAGTTGTTGAGGTTAATGGAGCTGGTAAGTTGCTCCATGGTCTTCCAATACCCAAAAATTGCATGCGTGTATCCATCGATGAAGCAATGCAAAAATCAGCACGTTTTCCATTTCCAATTCCCAATGAATGTGAAATTCTTGGTGATGCTGTTGGAACACATGTTGCTTGGCCAGAACATTTGGTAACTCTACGACACGAGGTAAATGAAATTTATTTAATTTCTAAGTACATATGCATTTAATTTTTGGTATTGCACCTATGTTTACATTTTCAATTATTAGAAGCATCAAAGGAAGATAACTGGCCATGCAAAAAAAAATCAGACTTTGTCGTCAAATGTGCCAAGATCGGTGCGATCGTTGTATTGTTATTATAATCAAGCTTTTGATAACGGAAAGAAATTGTCAATTCATTTGGATGAGGAGGTATTTGGAGATAACTATGAACTAAACTTGCACCTTGAGGACATCAGTCCTTTGTATTTGTTGGAGCCAATTTCAGCAAATTGTATGGTTGCTTACATATGGTAAGTTTTCAAATTGCCTTACACTTTGTTTGTTGTTTTATTAAATATAATAATCACTTGCTTTATTAGTAAGGTATGTATTATTTAATGTAATTCTGATTGTATTCTCTTCAAAATTGTAGGCATCTTTATAAGAAGTTGGTCAAGGAAAACAATATTGGTAAATTCAAATTTGTAAATCCACACAACATCCCGAATTTTCAAAGAACCACAAATGACAAAATAGGTAAAACTGAACGGTTGAACCAGAGGGCAAGCTTTTTATCAGACCAACTGATCGGTGCATTAGTTAATCAATTGGTTTTGGTGCCAAGTAGTAGCGGGTAACTAACATCCATAATATCATTTTCAATTGATTTTCTTAGACATTTGTATGTTTCGATTTCATGTGTGTGTGTAATTATGATCTTGTGTTTGTGTAGATTCCATTGGAATCTCACTGTCATTGAACCTCACAAAGAAATGGTTTACTTGTTGGATTCTGCAAGTCAGCGAATTCGCGATGACGAATGGAAATATGTCGTGGAAATGTGAGTTCATAATTAATTTTAAGTATTAATTTATTTTATTATGAAAACTCATAAATCATATATTTTAAATGTATACATGAAGGGCATTAAAATTGTTCAATTCAAACAAAGGAAAGAAAGGAAGAAAGCATGTCCAATGGGAAGTAATCAGCGTATGTGTACTTCTATTTCAATCTAAAATATTGGGTATACTAGCCATTAAAATTTTGACATTTTTACAGGCTCCTAGACAACCAGATATGAAGCAATGCGGTTATTATGTGATGAGATATATGAGGCAAATTACTGAAAAAGTTGCAACTATCGAGGGAGATGCACTACGTTCGATTGTAATATCATCTTCGTCAATATCTCATATATTTGGAAGTTATCTACTTATCAATTTTTAAATTATTTTAGTTTTGTTTCAAGCTCATATACATTTTTGTTTGTGTTCACAGTTCACAAAAGCAGAGTACTCTCAAGAAGAAATTGATGAAGTGCGATCTGAGGTAGCCGAATGCATACAAGATGATATCTATGAATAGGTATGTACATGAGTTCGTCATATTGAGTTTGAATAGGGCTGTTTTGAGCTGCATTTTGGGAATGTGTTTGGAGTCTACTTTGAGTTGTATTGGTGGTTATTTTGTGGCTATTTTGGAGGCTGTTTTGGGGGTGCTTTTAGAGCTTGTTTGGAGCGGCTTTGAGAGGTGATGGGGCTGTTTTGGATTGATTTTGGAGGGTGTTTGGAGTCTATTTTGGGGCTGTTTGGAGGTTGTTCTGGGGCTGTTTGGAGGCTGTTTTGGGTGTGCTTTTAGAGCTTGTTTGGAGCGGCTTTGAGAGGTGATGGGGCTGTTTTGTATTGATTTTGGAGGGTGTTTGGAGACTATTTTGGGGCAGTTTGGAGGTTGTTCTGGGGCTGTTTGGAGGTTGTTTTGGAGTCCACTTTGGGTTGTATTGGTGGTTGTTTGTGTCTATTTTAGAGGATGTTTTGGGTTGGTTTTTGAGCTTGTTAGGAGTGGATTTGAGAGGTGATGGGGTTGTTTTGAACTGCTATTGGAAGGTTTATGGAGTCTATTTTGGGGCTGTTGGGAGGCTGTTCTGGGGCTGTGTGGAGCGGTTTTGGAAAGTGCTGAGGGTTGTTTTGAGTTTGCTTCTTTTGTGGAGAATGTTTGTGGCTTTCTCGAGAATATCATGTTCATTATCAAATTTTATTCAACTCATTGCAGACTTGGTATTTTGTGGAGTTGTTTGGAGATTTTTTTTGGGATGTTATGAGACTATTGTGACTTCATTAACTTTATTTATTCTTCTCTATAGGAATGCATGGAATGATATCTTAGAAGATGCACAAGTACTGGAGAAAGTTTATCAGCAAAGCAAGATATTTTGGGTTTGATATGCACGATTATCTATCTTTTTGGGGTGTTTTTTCGTTTTGTAAACTTGGTTCAAAACTTTTTGGCATATTTTATGTCTCGTTTAGTTACTGGTAGATTGTGAATTTTTTGATAAATCGTCTATTGTAATTCAAAGATGTATTTTCTTAATTAATGCTATTTTGGTGATGTTTAGTTTTATTTTATATAAACTGTTTTAATTACTTCAAAGTTTTTTTTCTTAATTATAAAATAATTTAAGTATTAAATATTAAATATAAATCAAAAGTATTTATAATTTCATTATTAATAAAAAAAATATTTTTGCCTAAAAGACAACGGATTTTTCACGTTGTCAAAGTGTTGTCAATCTCAAGTGATAACAACGGTTTTTATTTGTTGTAAAACTGTTGTTTATTGCACCCAAAGACAACGGTGTAAAAATGTTGTAAAACCGTTGTCTATATCACCCAAAGACAACACATTAAAAATGTTGTCAAACTGTTGTCAAATATACAAAACCACAACAGTGAAAAACCGTTGCACAACTGTTGTCGTATATCCAAAGACAACAGTTTTTCACCGTTGTCTATGAGCGCCCCTTTCAACAACAGTGCTTTTAACAACAGTTCTCTGGGGCCTACGACAACGGTTAATAACCGTTGTTAATGACCGTTTTTCTTGTAGTGGATCTATAGACAGACCTGTTTACAAGAGCAAATGTGTGCTTTCACTAACATTGGATGACTGTGTTATGCCTCGTTGTCGTCCTGACCCTTTCAAGTATCATATTACCATGTGTTTTTAAGTTCACTGTCCATGCTAATGTATGTACTTTTTTTACTGGTTTATCTTGTAATGTTTGTAGCATAAGGTTTCATGTTGATTTGGTTTATTTAATTCTTAATTACAAGTTCAATGAAGATGTGCTTTCACCATATGTCAAGAAGTACAAAACTATCTTACATACGGGAGAGGTATCGACTATCTGAATTCCCAAAAATTATGTGCCTGACATGCTTATTTATTTATATTCATTGTTTTGAGATGATGATCGATTCTGGTTCTTAGATTCTTGCCATGGAAAGTTCATGATACTTGAGATGATATTCCATGAATTTAAGTATTTATTGATGTACTATGTTAGCTCAT
Source organism: Henckelia pumila (assembly GCF_033568475.1). NCBI lineage: Eukaryota > Viridiplantae > Streptophyta > Magnoliopsida > Lamiales > Gesneriaceae > Henckelia > Henckelia pumila. The sequence goes on along the minus strand of NC_133121.1, from coordinate 191,068,552 downwards.
CTGTATTCAAACCTGTGAAGATTGTCATTGTTTATCGCGTGTGTTAGCTTTATTGTCACTATAGAAGTTTTTGTCATTGTGTTCATCAACCTTTTGACAACCATTTCACATAAATGGTTACTGGTCTGTCCTTGTGTGTCTGACTTGTTTGTTGCATCGTGAAGTTCACAGCAGTTTTGTAGTGTTGGAGATGATTCCTGCTTAATACTGTGGGACACAAGGATTGGTAACAGTCCAGTCGTAAAGGTTAGTCGGATATTTTTTTCATTTGTTAATAGCTTTTCTTGCTTTGGTTCCTTTTGGAAATTACTCAACATCAGTTCGGTGTATTCTTAATGACAAGTTTTCCTTATTTTGAACTCTGCCAATCTCAAATGGTCTGGATTTCTTGAGCATAAGAAATGAACTAATTCACATTCCGTTAATTACCATGAACCACTTCATTTAAATGTTTATATTTTTATAAGCATAGTTGCTGCCCATATTTGATATTTGATTTGATCTTACATCCAGTAGCATTTGTTTTAATATCTTTTTTCTTTTGTTTATAATTCATGCTATCTCCATTTACGTACAATCCCCGGCAATTCTTGTTTATAACAAGACTTCATGGACATAATTGATCTTAACTGAACCTTTAGTGTGAGGTGAGGAAGATATTTGATAAAACTGTCTCTGTGCTATTTAACGGTCTAATACTTTTTACAATGGATGAATTTGTTGGACTGAATCAAATTTCCTATATCCAGGATTTCTTTAATGTTTTTATAACTTGCATAGGTCTGAATTTTATCCATGTTTGCATTTGGCAGGTTGAACTGGAAAGATTGCGCCTTCTATGTGAAAGAATTATCAAAAGGGGGAAATTGAAGGTAAGCTCTGCGTTTGTTACTCGCAAGCATACTTGTGGAGTACTAAAATTTTCTTCATGTTTTGTTATTTTCAGCACGAATTGGTTACTTGCATGCTCACATCATATCCTTGCTTCAAGTCGAGACTAGCTCGGGATGCTAAATATGCTGAAGGGATGATTCAAAGTCTATCGTGATTAATGCATAACTTTTTTTATAGTGATTATTGAGTTAGAATTCGATAAATTTGAATTTTGAATGATTTATAATATTGTATGAAATTTTATTTTCGAAATTTTGAATTTTGATTAATTTATAATACGAAAATTTTTGTATTAAATTTAATTTTTTTTTGTTTTTTTATCTGAAAAAAGACGACGTTTTTTCACCGTTGTCGTATGCGGTTTAAAACTGTTGTTTAAGACACTCTTAATAAAAAGACACGTTGAAATACAACGGTTAAAAATCGTTGTCTTTAAAGAAAAACGTTGTCGTAGTCTCATAATGACAGCGAATTTATAACTTCTTGTTGGGCGTGCTATAACACCATCAATTACAACAGTTGCCTTTTGGCGTTTTTGTTGTAGTAACGCACCTTCAGGTCCAAGATCCTCGACATGTTGCGTTACTACATGAACCGCTTGTAGGGAATCCTAATATATGCAAATATTTAAGAGCCCGAGTAAGAGTTAGTTTGGCAGCAAAAAATGAGTTAGGTTGGCACTACTTAATTATTGGCGTTGAAGTTTCTATGAAATTTGTAGCAAGCCCAAGTCAAAGTTAATAAATGTGATGGATGGGGGGTGTTGGGTAGGAACAAGAGCCAAACATTAATTATTATGAATACCATTTCCTAATTAACTTGTGATTCCAATCAAACACAATATTAAAGTAAGATGAGATCAAACAACTCTGGTATGAGAAGAAGAATTTAGCGGTCGAGGAACCAAAAATGTCTGGCGAACATGACTTGTATTCTAACATAACTGAAATTGAGGGGTGTAATTATATATATGAAGAGGCTTCATCAGTCATTGAATTCAAACACAACTTGGGGGCTGAATTCTTGGAATCGGAAAAAGGACGGAGCGAGGGATGGGTTTTTTGGTGGCCGGAAAGAGACCATGAGGGATCGATATCATCATCAGCCAACAAAGACATTATTTCGGGTCGAACAGTCCCAGAGAGGGTCACACTTGCTCTAAAAACAATGTCAGAAAAATTTGTGTATGGGCGATATTCATTGGTGCAATTTTGGTCACCGAAAGAGATGGAGGGCCGGTGTTATCTCACCACTATGGGCCAACCCTTTTCTGTGAAACATCTTCACAAAGGACTGTGTTGGCACATAAAGAAATGCATGGAACATGAATATCATGTTTATGATGGCGCAGAAGATGAGCATCTTGGACCGCCTGGACGAGTTTTTAGAAACGGCCGTCCTGAATCCAGTCCGGATCTGCTCTTCTATTCTAACAAAGAGTTTCCACTCCGAGTTCATTCTGCCAACTGCGGTCTAAGATCATATTATGCAATGCCAGTATTTGATTTGAAGTACAAGCACTGCATTGGTGTACTCGAGTTCATGGATTATCAAGGGATGGAACACTATTCAGCTTATTCGATAAGGGACATTTATTATGCACTTCAGGTTTTCTCCTGTCTTATATAATCTTTGTGTGCTAGTATGCTTAATTGCCAAGAAAAAAAAAAAGGAAGAAAATTAAAAAGTTGCTTCTATTTCATGATGTAAACTTTTCTAAACTTTTCTGAGAGTACGTCAGTGCATGCATGAAGCTAATCCAGCTGATAATATATACCAATGCACATTTTTCTTTTGTATGGTCTGTGCACAGGTAGCAGATATGAGATCAACTCATACTTCTTCTGATAAGGTAAACGATTCAGAATCATATTTTACGAAGACGTACAAACATATATATATATATACTAAAACCAACTTCCATTTTTCTTGGGCGTGTATATATATATGTTAGCTTTATTTCGAACTACGTACTAATTTCTTCAATCAATCCAACTTATGATCACAAATGTCAGCCGCAAACACGACGTAATGTCAAGGCAGTGCTGCAATTGGCTATTAAGGAAGTGCCCCAACTTCATTTGGCACAGGTTTGGGTGCCTTGCAAGCAGTGTTGTAGTATCGGTAATTACGTCTACTGCATGGAACGAGCAATCCATGTAACAGATTCACAAGTGGAGCACGCCTCTCCACGCCCGGCATTTCATGACGCTTGTGCATTCCTAAATTTACAAAATGGACAAGGGATTGCTGGTTTAGCACTTCTCTCTGAAAGCAAGTCATGTTTTTGCCGAAACTTAAATGATTTTGGCATATCTGAGTACCCCATGGCACATTATGCGCAACAAGCAAGATTTTCCTCTTGTTTTGCAATTTGTGCGAGCACTAGCAAGGAGAATGAAACACAGGTTTTCGAGTTCTTTCTTCAACTTGGAAGTAGAGATGATGCATATATTTATTCTATTTTTGGCTTACTAATTCACATAATGAAGATGAAACTAAAAAGATTTAAGATTGCAAATGGAGGACACCTTCTGGAGAAATATTTAGCAACCGATGAAGTTCGACATCAGCATCCCTTTAAATGTCCAATTATTCACAACCGCTTAGGACAAATTAATCAACATTCTAATGAAAATGTTGCAAAGCGGATAGGATGTAATGCAACGTATTCACTTTCTGAATTCAGAGAATACTTGCATGAGCCCAATTTGTCTTGCTTACCTGTTCCATTGACATATGAAAATGGATGGATTTGTTGGAGAGAAAAGGGAGATCATGAAAATAATTCATTAATGCCATCGCTCAGCCCATCACTTCAAAAGAAGGTCAAATTCTTGCTTGGTGAAATATTGTCTTTATGTACTTGTGACCCCTCTATCATACAACTCTGGGCACACGAAACGATTGAAAATAGATCATGTCTATCAACTTCGAATCAGCCATTTGCTCTTGGTCTCCTTTATAAAGGATTGTGTCAGTATAGGAAGCAATGTATGGACAGTTACTATTACGTGGGCAATGGAGCAACAGATGATGAACTTGGTCCCCCCGGACGCGTGTTTTTGAGTGGACTACCAGAATCATCTCCGGACCTACGTCTTTATTCGGCAAAAGAGTTTCCACTTCAGGATCATCTTGCTAACTATCACACAAGAAGATATTTGGCTTTACCCTTGTTTGACTTGCATCATGAGAAATGTATTGGGGTACTAGAGGTGGTTGGATGCCCTTATAAATATAAAGACATCGAAAAGATAATAGAGGTAATTTTCTGCTCTCCCTCTGTTGCCTCCTCAAGTTAAGTACAATTTACAACAAACTAGATGGTACTAATGGAACGATATTATCGATTATTTGCAGGCTGTTAATATGAGATGGAAGCATGTCAGTTACAGTTCATGGTTCAAAGCAAGTCACTCGTAAACCTCTCTTTTCAGTTAGATAATACTCAAATATACATGTATATATCTATGTCTTATGTGTTCCTCTCTATTGAAAGAAAATTCGAAAGTTCTTCTTGTAAGTTGATTTAGATAGAATACTTCTCTGCTCCTCTGTTTGGAAAGTGCATCTTGTAAGGGATTTTTAATCAGAGGGGAAAACAACACAATGCCTTGTGCTTGACATGCATCTGCACCACTGTCTTGCTCGTGTGCAGGGCATTCAGGCCGCCGCCCTAAGGCTGCCCGAGGCATTGAACCTAGCTTCCAGGACATTCAAATATAGGATTAAGAGTAAATCAAGTATCACAATGAAACGAGTGCTCGGGCCGATTAAAAATGCCTGAACTGACCTTGTTGTCTATAAAATATAGCCTATATACACATGAGAGTTACAAATTGGATTGCAAGCCGTAGTACTCCTTACTTCTTTTCATGTAGCCTACTCAATCTAGAAGCTATATGATAGTTTTCTGTTCATATTATTTTGAGTTATTAAGTTGCCAACTTGTGCCATATTTTCCTTGGCTCTTAACTTATCATCTTCAGGCTTGATTATCACAAAAATCCAATAACAGAATTTTTATTTATTTTTAAAATAATCACCAAAATAGTTTGGATTGCTCGATACATTGCCAAGGTTGAGTGTTGAATATTCCTGCATGGTCTCGTCCAACTTGATATATATATTGATGTACGTGTTATTCTACAATATATTGGCAAGTTTAGATGTTAAATCCTATGGGGAAGAGTCAGAAGTTTAATTGTTAGGAATCAAGAGAGTGAGAGTGACACAGAATTATTGGTTCCGTTTGGACATGTACTTTAAAACCATTTTTAGTGTTTCATAAGTAAAGAAAACTTAAATACGCGTTTGGACAAGATTTTTGTAAAATGTTTTTAAAAAAATGTTCTTTAAGTATATAATTTGCAATTCTACTCTTGTAACTGGCATGTTCTTTTTATTTTTGATAATATTATCGTGAATTTTCATTTTTAATCCGATAACTTATATATATATATATATATATATATATATATTTATTTTTGGTCCTTGTATGGTTTTTTTTTTACGGACTAACAGGATGGACTCCGGTCAAAATAGGAACAAAAGTGAAAAAAATACAAGGTATGATTACAGTAATTAACTTGCCAACTGTTTCATGTTCAATCCAGATAGTTGGAGGCCAAAAACTAGCAATAATTGAAATCAACGAGATGCTTGAGTTGGTGATCAAGAGTCCCCTCTTACAAGTGGCGTCGGTTTGGATCTCTTCCAGCAAAAGCTCCGATGTCGTCGATGTTCAAATGAATTACTTTGAACGTATAATAATTAGTTCCATTTGTAGAAAAGATCCGAGGATACGCAAATTTTGTAAAGCATGTAAGTTCCATCAAGTACAGTCGAGAAAGGGAGGTTTTGGAAGACTGGTAGATTCTCAACAAAAAATGTTGTTTTGCAAAAGTTTTGGTGATTCGAGCAAGACGGAACAACCCTTGGCACATCATGCACAAGTAGCTAGATTGGATACTTATTTTGCAATTTGTTTGCAAAGTTGGCATACGGGGGATGATTTTTATGTCATAGAGTTCTTTGTGTCACCTGGCAGCAACAAAGATGGATATCTACAGTCTTACTTAAGCTTTCTGCTATCAATAATGAAGGAGAAACTCAAGAGTTTTAAGGTCGCATCCGGTAAACAACTGGGAAAGGAATTAGTGTTTGAAGTTGGGGAATTGGGTTACCAGAATCTTGGTCATTGCATTGGTCCCTCAAGTAATGTTATAAAACATTTTATGCCTGATTCTGCTAACAGTGTTGAGGCAGCTGGAGAAGGATATGTCGACATGTATGAAAGATTGGAAGGTATAACTTTAATGTTTTTTTTTTAAAAGTAACTTTATTAAATTCAAGATAATAATTTATATCTTCCTTGGCTTTTAAATACTATCTCGAAATTTCTTTTAACCCAATATTTTATCAGTTTTATGGAAACATTGTAAGAAATTTAACATAATGAATAAATAAATTCGATCTACGTACGTATGACCATAACATGTAAATTTCGACATGCGGAAAAATAAAAGCAGGAACGATCTAACTTCTAGTCATTGATATTGAGATGAATTAGAGAGATCCCATAAACTTCGAAGATCACGAACACCGAGAAAAAGATCTTCTAAACATTTATGCAATTTTATGAGATGGTGTATTTTCTGAATAACTGCATAGATTTAGGAAATTTGTATGCCACTGTTTATAGATGTCATCTAACCATTATACAGATTCAAGATTTGGCAAATATTGATGATATTTTTCGGGGATATGGTAATTCAAATCTTAAAATATTTACCATCTTAATCCAGATAATATTCTTGATTTGTGCTTTCTTTCAAATATGAGATATCTCTCGTATTTATCTTGATGAAACATGTTGACCATATTTTAATGACTAAATAAAATAATATTTAAAATAATTTAACAAACATATGTGTGCATTACGTATGTAGCAATTGAATCATCATTCAAGAGGGCACGCACCATTGCACAAAGCACTCAACAACTTGCTAACATCTATACGGAGGACGCGCGACAATGTAGTGACTATTAATGCAAAGTATAAAGACCAAACCTTGAATATTTGTGAAGCTCATGGAAGAAGTGGCAAAAGGACTAAACCTGAGTATTGGAAGTTTCAGATTGAAGTACCAAGGCATAGAAGATGACTGGATTTTATTAACATGTGATGGCGATTTTTCTACATGTACCAAGAGCTTGAGAGGGAAGAGAACTGTGGATGCCTTGGTTGAGTTAGTTTCCGCCTGAGTTTTCTTGAGTTCTTCGCCTTTTCGATCTCCTGGTCTAGATCATTGAACTTGATCTCTCATGTTAGTTTCTCTCAACTATATATCTCAGTTATCTTACTTCCAAGACTGTGAATTAATCTTTTGAATAATGTTAATTCTGTCCATGCTATTCCATGATTATATATTTGTTCTTCACTCTTATTTTGTTGATGAGAAAATATGATCTCTTAGCTAAAAGAGAACAAGACTTCAGAGACAGAAAAATTGGTTTCTAAATATCAGATTTCCGTCTTAGAATGAAATATGAGAAAAAAAAATTTCCGTCTCAAAAATCTGTTTAAGAAATCGCATCTCAGAGTTTGAGACAAAAAAAATTTGTTTCTAATTTTAGAGACGGATTGTAAATCCGTTTATGATCCCGTGTTAACTTTACTGAAATGATTACACATCCAAATTCGAATTCGGTCTCTAATCTAGTCTTAATATCTGTCAAAAATCGATCTCAAATAATACACTAAATATACTTTATAAATCCATCTATTATTATCAATTTTGTTTACAAATTTATCGTTAAATTTTCTCACTAATTATGGCAGAATCCATAATCTTTACATCTCACAAAAAAATAAAAATTATAAATAAAGATTAACTAAATCAACTGATTTTAAAAATAAAAAAAAATGAATAATAAACATATGAAACTATCCACAAAGAGTACCAAGTAATAAACATTACACAAATAAATAATGAATCCAACTATAACCAAATAAATAAAAAGTCAATACCCCTAAAAAATTGATCTTTAAATCCCCTATCACGTCACGAATTCCAAACCGCCCTGCAAACAAGTGATTTGTATAGACCACCTCCTGAATCATTTGACGAACCATCTCTCTTAGGTTTTCTTCTCATTGTCTAACTTCCTCAATAAGTTGTTCTTCTCTATGCTTATTTTCCATGATTACATGTTCCAGTTTCTCCTTACTCTCTTCAATCTCTTCTTCCTCGTTGCACGCATCTCTTCAATTTATGTAGAAAACTCATTGTTTATCTCATTACAACGTGTCTCGTTACTTGCTGGAAACGAACTTCCACAACATGCTCTTTCAAAATTTTGATCACGACCATATCCATACACCCTTCCCTTTGTTGGGAAACCAGCCACATCATACCAAGCCGTGAGATCAAATGAAGGATTAGAAGATTGATAATCAAATTTTGTTTTTCCCTGTACTTTTCTTGTTCAGATCATAATTAGCTTGATTCGTTCTAATACATATAAAGAAACACCAGATAAAAATGCTGAAAAAAGTTTAAAATTATAATTGGAGAAACCTTATCTCATATCAGCAAGTCAAATGCAAGAAAACTAAGCACATAAAGCCCAAGGTTAATCATACAAGAATGCTAGAAGCCTAGAAATGTCAAATGCTAGAAAGTTCAGCACACAAAGCCCAAGGTTAAACATTCAAATAACAACACCTTGTTTAAAGTTTCTGGCCTAACGTGAGAACATAAAAAATTCAATATGACAACATAATTGCTTGAATCGATAACATATATGCATATATATTAGATTGAATGATACCGAGATTTATATGCTACTCAAAAAACACGTTAACTAATACTATATATGTGCATAATTCGTTTCCAAATTAACAAAAAAAAATATTAAAAAATTACAAAAATAACTAAACAAGTTCTGACTCACACTAATACTTTTTGATTTAGTGTCTACGAACTC